>NC_136500.1:105704270-105759270 GCF_053919585.1 Euprymna scolopes | reverse complement strand
ATTATTTGCCATTTTAAGTTGAAAGTTTTAGTTGCCAAATATAGTTGGATAGAGTAGTTTGGTTTGACAGAGAGTTATTTTTAAAAGAATGTTTGTGCGTTGAAATTCTATTGCACGAGCGTCCCCCCTTTTAAAATTCATCATTCAAAGAGATAAAAAGCTTTAGCAAACATCTGAATGACTACTTTAACCACAGTTCCTGATTTAAAAAAAATAAAAATTAAAAGGTAAATATCTCTATATATTTTTAAAGCAAATTTATTATGTAAATTCAAAAATATATATTTTTCTCTACTTATTTCTATCTCTAACCCATATTAATTTTCTTATAAATTTTAAATCCAGACCTTTTATTTCAATTTTTCAGATTCATCTGCCTTACTTTTAATGCTAGGTTTATTTATTGTGTCTTTTAAATTCAATAAAAACCCTCCTAAATTTGCTGATGAGGAGACCTTGCTTACCAAAAACCTATATATAATTATTCTACATAACTTGATGTATACCACAATAAAAAGCATTGTTTTCCGAAACGATCGTACAGATAATTGATTTTGTTGTTGTTCCTTCTTATGAAACTGATTTTTAATTTAATTAAAATTTTATTTTTAAATTTTAATTTATAAATCACATTACTTAATATTGAATTAGCTCTAGGACATTTAACTATCGAGCTTATTATATATCTAAATTACAACGAGCTCTTTCTATTTCCTGTATTTTAATTAAACTAGTAATTTCACTGTTACATTAAAATACACTCAGCTGTTTAGACTATTGTTCTAATCTCCTTTAAATTATTAGCTCCCTATAACAGGTCGAGTTTATATACGTAATTGTTAATATGTTTCATAAGAAGGACTTGCAATTATCAACCAAATGCATCCCCATATCCCCTAAAGACACCTTTATAACCAGCTTAATTACAAGTATAAATATATTTCTAAGGAACTTGAGATGGAAAGCCTACCATTTTGATAATTATCAAAATGAAACCACAGAACCAATACACCACCAACCTGGAGAAATAAAAGAAACCATCCTCAGACAAGACAATGAAGAAAGAAAAGCAGCGAAATACTACAGACTAAAAACATACAAAAACCCTAAGAGAAACATAGACACTGAAAATTTTGAAAATGACTTAATCAACCTGATTAAAAATATTAAATTTAAGAAAAATAAAAAATATATCACTCCAACACTTAAAAAGATAAATAAATTTTCAAAATCTATTTCTATAAGCCACCAAAATAAACTCATAGTACCGGCAGATAAAACTGGAAATTTCTACACAATGGACTATATACAGTATAAAAATCTAATATATAAAGAACTTAATAAAAATTATAAAACTACAAATAAATCAGCACTAAATAAAATAAATAATGATGCAAAAAACATTTTAACTAAACTTAAAATAGATAAATACACAGAAATAACGGTACCAGGTACCCCGAGATTTACTTTAAAAGACCACGAACACAGCTTTAATATTAACCCTACTATTAGACTCATTTGCCCCTCGAAATCAGATATAGGACTGGTTAGTAAAACATATTAGATAGAATTATCCCCAAAATTAAATCCATAATAAAATACCTACTATGGCAATCTTCCAACCAAGTAATCGACTGGTTTTCTAATATTCAAAATAAAAATAACATTAAATTTCTTTCTTTTGACATTGAATCATATTACCAATCTATATCACCTATCCTACTTAATAAATCTCTATTAATGGCACGAAAATTAACTAATATAACTCAAGACGAAATTAAACTAATACTTATAGCTAGACAGTCTTTAATAACATTTGATAATAAATATTAGACCAGGAAAAATACCCCTTACCACTTCAACATTTTAATGGGATCGACGGACTCCACTCAGGTCACTGATCTAGTTGGCCTTTTCCTTTTAAATGAAATACATTGTATACTCCATAAACAATTCAAACTTGAAGGAGGGCTATATAGAGATGATGCACTTTTCATAACTAATTCTACTAATAAAAATTATGAAAAAGCAATTAAAGCTCTACATAAATTATTTAAAAATTATGGACTTAGTATAAAAATTGACCCTAATAAAAAAATTGTTAATTTCTTAGACATAACCTTAAATCTTGAGAATTCTACCTTTGAACCATATCATAAACCTAACCAATCACTTCTATATGTCCACAATCAATCAAACCACCCTAAATCAATATTAAAATCAATAGTTCCCAATATCGCTTTAAGAATTTCTAGACTGTCTTCTACTAAATCCATATTTACCAAAAATGAAAAATACTATAATGAGGCCCTTAAAAACTCTGGATATAATTCACAAATTAAATTCATAAATGAAAATGATAGAAACATAAACTGCATTGAAAATAAACCTATTAAGAGCGTAATAACATATAATATGGCAATGTCTTCCCGTATACGAGTTAAGAAAAATAACCAAGAGACAAAAAAAGATAAAACCAAACTACAAATATTAGATAATAATACAAATAAACAACAAACCAAAACCCGTAAACGTAAGAATAGACACAAGGAGATCCTATGGTTCAACCCCCCATATTCCAAAAACCTAGAAACAAACATAGCCAGAGAATTTTTTTAAATATTAGATAAGAACTTTAAAGCCCCCCATAGATATAATAAAATTTTCAATAAGAACACAATTAAAGTCTCTTACTCTACTATGCCTAACCTTCATCAGAAAATAATTAGCTCTAATAATAAGAAAATTAATAAACTACAAAATACAACTATACAAAATACATCGGACTGTAACTGTAGAAGAAAAAATAAATGTCCCCTACAAGGCTCATGTAAAATTAAAAATGTTATCTATAGCTGCACAGTATCAAAAACTCCAAATCTACATGAACCTATTAACAGCCATAACTCAACTACCAGATTAAATAATAACACCAACTTAAATCAATCTACCGATCAATTACTAATCAACCCACCACATAATAATCCAACAATAGTCCTAACGGAAAATAATCACAACAATCAAGAGGTAATATATATTGGTTCCACATCTGGCCTAATAAAACATAGAATTTAAACGCACAAACATTCTTTTTAAAAATAACTCTCTGTCAAACCAAACTACTCTATCCAACTATATTTGGCAACTAAAAAACAACAATATTTCTTTCAACTTAAAATGGCAAATAATTGAGACTTGCAAATTTAAATGTTTGCTAAAGCTTTTTATCTTATTGAATGATGAATTTTAAAAGGGGGGACGCTCGTGCAATAGAATTTCAACGCACAAACATTCTTTTAAAAATAACTTTCTGTCAAACCAAACTACTCTATCCAACTATATTTGGCAACTAAAACTTTCAACTTAAAATGGCAAATAATTGAGACTTGCAAATCATATAAACCAGGAGATAAATCTTGTGCACTATGTACAAAAGAGACCCTAAAAATTTTAAAATATGAAGATATAAAAAGTACAACCAAACTATTAAATTCAAGACAGGAGCTTCTGGCATGTAGTCATAAACGTTGGTTTAAATTTAATAAATATAAACCACCTTAAATCATTAAAAATTACTTATTAGTAAAAATAGATTACAATTATTATTTTTATTTTTTTAATAAATTAAGTTAGACTAATTACCTCCCTTAGACCCGTAAAATAAATTATAAATAAAGTCAAGAACACATGACAATTATCTCCCCTTAAAACTTGTAATACAAATATTTTCTCTCTATATAAACCGTAGCGTCTTAAAATCAAAAATACGCTAACGGAAACAATTTATTGCACGAGCGTCCCCCCTTTTAAAATTCATCATTCAATAAGATAAAAAGCTATAGCAAACATCTAAATGACTACTTTAACCACAGTTCCTGATTTAAAAAAAGAAAAATTAAAAGGTAAATATCTCTATATATTTTTAAAGCAAATTTATTATGTAAATTCAAAAATATATATTTTTCTCTACTTATTTCTATCTCTAACCCATATTAATTTTCTTATAAATTTTAAATCCAGACCTTTTATTTCAATTTTTCAGATTCATCTGCCTTACTTTTAATGCTAGGTTTATTTATTGTGTCTTTTAAATTCAATAAAAACCCTCCTAAATTTGCTGATGAGGAGACCTTGCTTACCAAAAAACTATATATAATTATTCTACATAACTTGATGTATACCACAATAAAAAGCATTGTTTTCCGAAACGATCGTACAGATAATTGATTTTGTTGTTGTTCCTTCTTATGAAACTGATTTTTAATTTAATTAAAATTTTATTTTTAAATTTTAATTTATAAATCACATTACTTAATATTGAATTAGCTCTAGGACATTTAACTATCGAGCTTATTATATATCTAAATTACAACGAGCTCTTTCTATTTCCTGTATTTTAATTAAACTAGTAATTTCACTGTTACATTAAAATACACTCAGCTGTTTAGACTATTGTTCTAATCTCCTTTAAATTTATATATACATATATATATACACTCACACACACACGCACACACACGTATATATATGTGTGTGTGCGTGTGTGTGCGTGTGTTGGAGATAGAAAAAGTTTGCATCAATAAACCGTAATCTTCCTCTATAACTAATGCACTTTTTATACAGTATGTATATACTAGTTAATTTCAACAGGAAACCAATGCGATGTGACACAGACAACTATTGTCTGTTATATACAAATACTTTCATTTGGTCTCATAAAATGCCTTTCTTATTCAAAAAAGATATTTTATTGGGAAATAAGTTATTACGATAGGTATTTTAAATTTGCGTTGTTATTTTACGAAATAAATTGATTAAAATTGGATGGTAAATTATTTTCCTTTCCTGTTTTTTTTTTTTTTTTTTTTTTGTGGGCATAGTCTGATTGGATAATATAATGGTTGGAACCTTTCCAGAGAGGATAATAAGAAAAGGTCAACTAGTAATTTATGCCATTATTTCATTAATCATCTTTGTGTACAACTTATGATTAAGAGGATGAGTGTTACAGCAACGAGGCCATAAAACCTGTTTCCCCGAGCTTAAGTTGGGCATGTGGATGTCCTTCAAATTGTTGTGTGTGTCAATGTGAGGCCGGCAAACATTTAATCAAAATAATATTTCCTGTACTAAATAAGTAGTGAGACAGATTATATCGAAATATGTAAATATCTTAAGTTAAGACAAAGTAGCGATGGTGGAAAAGTAACATATTTATAAGAAAACTCTTCTGCTAAAATCAAACTTCGTTGATGACAACCTTTATAGAAATGAAAATATTGCTTTAATTTAATGACCATCCTATTTTATTTATTAATAGGGTGTTGCAAGATAATTTACACGTTTAGAATATCTATAAAAGATAACAAAATATTTGAACATGAATCTGCGAAACCCCTCCTACTCACTAATAGCTGAAATAGAAACAAATCTCGATTTACAAAATATTATATAGCAGATTTCTTTTTTAATTCGGCGATTTGGCGAGAACCAGTTAGTCAGATGGGCGGTCGAGTTTCGATCCTGGCTTGAGGTAGTTGCTTGTCTAGCCACACTAATGAGCTGTGAAGCAGCGAAACAGTACCGTATGTGGATGACTATAATGTTCCCTATCTTGGATTGAGCATATTGGGAAATAATATACAAATTACCATTAGCATATAAGCGATGCTCTTTGTGTAAACAAATTGAGCTTAGGTATTTGGATGATATAAAAACATTGTTAATTCACTGCCCGCATAGCAACAGTCGTATAGTGCCACGGTTAGAAGCTCCAACTGTCATATGGGCGGTCGGGTTTCGATTCTGGCTTGAGGTAGTTGCGTGTTTAGCCGCACTGATGAGCTGAAAAGCAGTACTGTAGGTGAATGACTATATATATATATATATATATATAGTTTTTTTAAATAATTGTTTAATACTTTAATATTTGTTTGATAATGTTTAATACTAGTGTTTCATCCTTTCGCGAATCATCAGTGCAGGGTGAAACGATAACTACCGATCAGGATATTCGAAACTCAGATCAAGAATCCATAGATTCAGTCATTATAACATGCAATTTACAATCACCTCTGATCCATTCAGATAGATTAAAACAATAAAAGGTATTACTTTTGGAACGTAGCTCTGATATATATTTTACGTTTACGTTGATTAGCAGAACATTTAAAGTTACAAATCAGCTTGTAAATCTACATACGGAACCTATCTGAAGATATTGCGTTTAGAATGAATATGGATTAGTGTGTGGCCATTTTTGTGTAGCTAAATGTAAGTGTATTTATATGTGCGAGTACTTTGAAAATAAATATATATGTGTATGTATATTTAGATATATCAAAAGTAGCTAGTTATTTGGATATATAAGACAAAGAAGCCCGTACAAACATGCATCTGTGTGTTCAGGCGTGTTGTGGTATTTCACATCTTTTCAGTCGTCCATTCTAAACTGATCTTCATGTCAAATACTTTTGTAGTTCCAGCTGTTCATGCCTGAAAAGTGGTTAAACAAATAAAGTAAATCCAAGCAACAATGAAAAAATGGCAATTAAAATTTCCTCGCAGAGCTCGGCATTACAGCGAGTCAACGAAGCACGATGCCAAATGTTCGCTTCTTTACTCTTCAGCAATTCAAACTAATCCGACATCTTAGGAGTAACTGATTCATCCGATTGGAAGACGTCGCTTCTTGTAGGCTCACAGAAAAGTCAGCATGAAAACAGCGTACAAGAAACAAAAGAGAATATTTTACAAGGATTGTATCGAAGTATAATTAAAATTACACTGTTTACTAATAGTTGAAATAATGAGGATTTTAATGACGTTCACCTCGAAAGGTTTTCTCGGAAATGACATATGACATATGAAAGCATTTCCGAAAGTTTTGATTTGGTTCTCTTCTGCTTACTGACCGGAAACTACAAGAAGGGTTTATGTAAACATACATGAGTAAGTGACTCAGTAGAAAGCGTACATTTCTATGTGTAGACCCGAACGTTACATCGTCTAACAGTTAGTTTCACGTTGTTGTCGATTACAAAGGAAGACTAGAATAATTGCACTTCTTATAAAAGGACTTCTTACAATTATATTTACTAATTATAACTGATATATATATATATGTCAGGGCTGTTGAATAATAACAAAACAATGGCCACGTTTTATGTTTATTAGATTTATGTAGTATATTCCATGAAAGTGCAGATATTAAGTAAAGATCGAGCTAATATATGCAGTTACATTAGAAATGAAGAATATCATGCAATTGAAATGGTTGTTTGTTTTCTCTCTCTCTCTTTCTCTCTCTCTCTCTCTCTCTCTCTCTCTCTCTTTCTCTCTCGCACTTGATAGAGAATTTGAATCTCTGCGGTTCCAGGTGGGAATTGTCTTAAGATAGCGCTTTCAATCCCACCCAAAGTTGGCCAGAGGCTTACTTGGTCGAAACGTGATGAGACGGTAACAACAACTGTAGTGAATGCAGTCAGGAGATTCAGAGTTGATGAAGGCCAGAGGAATAGTTAGCCGAAACGTCGTGAAAAAAACTAAGAAAAAGATGGGGATAATAGTCCGCAATAAATAAAATTAACAAAACGTTTAGGTTATGATTAGTTTTTTCCTCTGCCGTTAAAGACTCGGTTATGAAGACATGTTTCTTGCAAGGCAAACATTAAAACGTGATCCAATCGCTACTACGTTATGCATGCATATTCATAATGCCGGTGTTCGACTTTCACCTGGCAAATTTCTTTGTTTTTTAATTTCCACACTTTTGTATAAATTTACCCGGGCTAAAACCTAAATATAAAGTTTCGAATGGGTCTAAGTACCTTATATATGAAGTTTCATGTATGCCGTCCAAAAACTGACAGAGGAGTTTGTTAGGCATATTTTTTAAAATAAAAATATAGACGTATAAATATTTGGAAAGATTTTTGTGTTTACTATAAACTTTCTACGCAAATATTACGCAAGAGTTAAATCATGTAGAATATCTGCATAAATACAATTACACGTAATAGTTAACTAAAGGTTATCATCCCATAAGAAAACCGAAAAAAACTAATAGGGAATTAATTAAAATGTATGCTTAAAAATATGCAAATTAGCTAGATCTTTTGCTAGTGAATGAAACTCCACAATCCATTTATAAGTAAGTTGTATTTTCTTTTTAAATAAATAGAAAAAAGCTTGCCTTTTTTCTTTCTTGCCCTATAAAACACACACACACACACAACACATACACACATACACGATATGATTTGAGAATCTTAGGTAGGACGACTCCCGGTATACTTGAGGTATTGTGGTGAATGAGAACTTTAGCAAAATCAAGCATAGACTAGCAAAGGTACACAGGCGGCAAAAAGAAAGTCTGCACTTGTAATTTTTTCAAAAACTGCAAATTTAAACTAAATTTAATGTAACTGTTTAAACAAAATACACCTCATTTGATTAGCCTTTTATTCTTCTATAATTTTACCTGTTCATATTTTACTTTTCATTGAAATATTCTAGTGTTCACGTCAATTTAAAAAATAACTCCAAAGGGAGGAGACAAAAAGAAAGTTTGCACTATAGAAAATTGTTATTTAAACGTAACTTTAGGACATTGATGCAATACAAATACAACAGAAACAAAATAAACTCGTTAATATTTACTAGCATACTCTTCTGCAATTTGACAGTCTGCAATCTTTCGGGAATTCCTTGAATTAGACTGCAGTAATACTCCGGAGAAAAGGCATACCACTTTTCTTTCATTTTTGTCCAAAGTTCTTCCAAATTTGAAATTTTATCATTGCGTAGCTGTTGTTTGACGTAACGCCATACGTTTTCCGTAGAATTGAGGTCTGAAGATTGTGCAGATTAATCCAAACACAGAATATCATGCTCTTCCAGGAACCTTTTGACATTGCCAGCTGTGTGAATGGGAGCATTATCCTTCATGAAAATGATATTATCATCCAAATCCAGACCAAAATAGGGTAGGAAATGTTCAGTCAATATATAAATGTACTTCGTCGAATTAATTCGACATTGCAAGCGAACAATACGCCCTGGACCATTAGTACTAATAATGCCCCACACCAAAACTGAACCTACATCACCTTGCAGCGTTAAATTCAAAAAACAAATGTTTACTCTTGTTCATTCTCTATACGCATTTTTACTATAAATTCCTATTTATTATATTAGATTACTACACGTTAGTATATAGTACTACGATTACTATGCATATATATATATAAATTTTAATGATATTTATTCTAGGTTGATGACAAGAAAAAGGGGCTGCTCTAATATACATTGAGTAAATATCTTTAATTTATTCATTTAAAAAGACAGTCATTTTACGACTAACTTTTTTAACTAATGTAAAATTTCAACGAACGTCGTCAATTTTAAGTGAAAATTTAAAAAAAATGTTAATTCAGATCCATATCATTTATTTTGTGTAATTTTTTCAATAATTATCATGTAGATTGATGAATTAAAACAAAACATTCTTATGAAGAAATAAATCTTTTTTCTTAACATTTAGAATTAAAAAGTCTGTTTACTGCAGATGGAATAATAGAATGTCTATTTTATATAAATTTAAGAAATAATAGAATTGATTGAACAATTTAACATATTTTTACCATTTCTATTACTGCCTAATTTACTTTATAAAACTAAAAATAAAAAATTATTGTCTATCAATTTTATTTTAAGTTTTCAATTAGCCATCCCTTTTGCATGAAAAAAATCACGTTAAAATTCCTTTTCATTATTTTTTTAAATTCCGTAATATATTTTTTAAAACTCTAAACTTCATATTTTATTATTTTTCATTGTGGATTTTCCCCTTTATTTTCGTATTAAAAATCATATTATATAACTGCATAGCACAAATATATAAATACGTTTTGGAGCCGATTGTGGAAAGATAACGTAATTCTAAGGTATTATATACGATATGAAAAGAAACTGAATTTTTTTTTAATTACATTTTCATCCCAAACATTGCAATTAAAAGATTTCCATCATGCTAGTAATTATAGGAGCAATTCGATTCATCCGCATATAAATAAAACAGTAACGTTCTCTCTTCTAATTATCGGCACTATAGGAAAACAAAGAGGCCACTCCTATGCAAATCATTCGCACTCACCATCATAAGATTATACTGCAGCGTGTTTCCGAGCAGAAATACGCATATTTCGTCACTGTTTTATAAATATTATAAATTACTCTCTTTGACCCATTCTCTCAGCTATGTAAACCTGCATAGGTAGTGCCAGATTTATTCCCCTATTTAATCATTATCCTTGTTATTATTATTTTATTATTAGATAATTTTTATCAACACACACACACACACACACACACACACACCGGTGCCGCCATATATTCAGTCGCCCAGCCTTCTGCCTTGCACACTAAAATATAGCAAGTGTACTTATTTTAGGCGTGCTAAAGTATAATACGGATACGGCTATTTATAACTGTTTTTTCACAAATAATACAAAATAAACCTTCATTTTTTACTCACGTTTTTAATTAAAACATAGTTCACTAAAATACACCTGTTCACACATACAAAATGAAGTAAAATAAATAAATTATCGTTTTAAATAATTGCTTTGGCAATATTTTACAAAATAAATTTAAATGTGCAATCGGGATTCTTTAAAAATATTAGAAATTAATAAATATTAAATAAATTAATTTTTATGATAATAAAACCGATTCAAACTATTAAAAGACAAATTTTTTATAACTATTCAGTTCTTTCGCGTAACAATTTACAAAATAGCATATCTTCATTATGGTTTCTAAGTTTATTTTTGTTCTAAATATGTATGCAAAAAATACATGGATTTTTATGACTTTTCTGTACTTTCACATGATGTTTAAATAAAAATATTATTATTCCATCACCACCCCACCCCAAACAACAAAGACAATAATAATATTGTTCCCTGCCATGTAGTAAAAGTAACCAATTTAAATCAGCAACGACTAATATAGAAGAAGGTATCCGCCATTATATGACATCACCCGAAATTTGAAGCCGTGTAACTTATCTGCCAATGCCCACCCCTGTAAAAAAAAGTTATAGTAACCACAGTTGATTTCATTTCAGAGCAGTCCAATGGAGTCCGACACTGGTCATTATCGATTGTTTCTGAGGAAGCTTGTGCTCGCCAGCAAACGCAAATAAGCGCCGAAATTTAATTTCGGAGCAGTCAAATGGAGGCCAACACTGGTTATGAGGGCCAGTGACTGACCCATTGTACGCCAGAAACCGACATTGACAGTTGCAAAGGCATGCAAGATTTATTAGTACACGCCAGTAAACGCCAATGACCGCCTCAATACAGCACTAACTTCTAGTGACCATGTCCCTCCACAGGTATCCAGTGACAGCCAGTGGGTGCCAGTGACCGCCAATGCAACAAGACAGACGATTTCAGATAGAAGACATCCAGTGCCCCTATTAGAAACCGTGGTTTCATTTGCATGGGTGGAGGGTGGATCCTTTATTGATTCTGTTCTTGCTTTGTGTCATAGTGACCTGGCTACGCCGGTACAGGAGTCCTGCTAGTTTAAAATACTTTTAAAACCTACCTGGCAAATATATTCGGCGAACCAAGTGATTAGAATCTTAAAAAGTTATTTCCGTTGGAGTGTATCAGATAGCGGGTATATCCGGTAAAATGACCGATCCCTAGCTAGAAAAAAAATTGTAGGGAATTTTTTTATAAATGATGACTATATACATATATGTGAACTCTTAACTAAGTTAAAATAAGATTGCAATATGGTTCTGCCACGATCTTTTTTAAATAGGAGGCCTAACCTAACCATCGAAAATCACGTTACATGTTAACGTCGCAGATGGAGCCCAACCGTCACGAAAACATAGCACTGAATATTAAGAAATATTGGTTATTTTTCTGTTTCAATTTTTAAAGAAAATCCACAAAACTGGTCAAAAAGAGACTATATTTTATTTCCGAAAAATACATAAAACTTAGTTTACAATTGATTTGCAATCAAAACTGATATTTTTGCCGGGAAAATACTGACGTTTTATAATTTTGTGTATTTAATTACTAATTCAGGCGTAAGTTTAATGTTAAGTTTTTCTTTCAAATAATTTTCAAATGAGATCTTTTATCATCCTTTTTCTTGATAATACAGTGAACAATTTAGAATTATTTTTTTACTTTATATTTTCCGAAAGTCTAAAACTAAAAATATAGTTAATTTTCGATCAGAAAATTAAATAATTATTTTTTTTAGTTTTTAAATCTGTTAAACAAACAATTTTTACAAAAGATATTTTAAATCTATTTTCTTAAATAAAATTGTTTCACAGTATTATTTATAAAAGATGGTTAGATTTCGATGTCGAATGTCTATAAACGTTTCAAATGCTTAGTCGTGACTGTAAGGGTTTTAACTTTTTATTTCTTTTTTAATTTAGTAAATCCTAGTAAAAGATTTTCGTATAAAAAGTAATGTTTCAAGTTCATTATTCCTGTTAGAAAGGGGTTTGTATAATAATATTTTTAAATGTTTATCTTCGTGCCAAATTATAAATCAAGAAACACAAACCTGTGATCATAAAAAATATAAACAAAAATTGTTTATACATTTATTCCTAAATTTTTTATCAACAAGTTTTAGAACACTTACAAATTTCATTAATTAATCGGGTTTTTTTTTTTTTGCTATTTATTCATTATACGCTAAAATAATAAGGTTAATATATTCTAAACTAAATTATTTGATAGATGTTTTATAATTTTGCTGATATATATATATATATATATATATATATATACTAGCATAAGTACCCGTCGTTAACTGGGTTCAAAAACAGTCTACAGAAAATGGACTGTGATTGATGAAAGTGTGGTAGGTTATGAAAAGGAGGGGCTTGTAAAGAGATAGGTTTTGATACTCAAAAATATTACCTAAGCAAAATAGTATGAACGTAAAGATAAATATTTTTTATATCAACTTTGTTTTCATTCGTAGCCAACAAAATGATGCTTCCTTGTAAAGAGAAAATGTTATATATATAATAATATAAATATACTAGAAATAAATGTTACCATAGTCAATAAAAATTACTTTTATGGTAGAAAAGTTCATTGGTTTGTATTTTTAAGTAGTTTGTAAAAAGATTTTTTAGTTCACGAACCGGTTTTAAAAAACTCAAAACGGCAGCGACTTTGAAATGGAGAGCCCCATTATAACTTTGAAGGAGGGGCACCTGAGTATTCTGTGTTAACAATTTAAGAGAGTTCCGTCAACTTAAGGAATATTTATAAACATATTTTAATGTTTTCCGTGATTTTGTGCTTGAAGAATATTCGATTATGCCATGTGTAGTTTATATAAAAATTCATTTAAGTAGTTATCGCCTCAAATTCCGTTTTAATTTCGGTTCGCTGAAATTATTTCAAGTGCATTAAAAACTATTTCAAGTGCAAAAACAAACATGAACTGAACTTTTATTGACTTTGGTAAAAATTATTTCTTGTATATTTATTTTTTCGGGTAGTCGTTTTTGGCTTTTCTGATAAACACTCTTACTAAATAATATCGACGAAATATCGAAAAACAAAGAAACAAAAACAGTTTTGAAATATAATGAAGCTTTACTTACTTTTGTAAAATAATCCGAAACAGCAACATTACAAAAGTAAACACGTAATTACTTTAGATTTTTAAAGCAAATAATCGATATAAATATGAATAAGAAAATGTCGCCCTTTTCAAGCGGAACAGCTTCAGTTTTACAGTATTGAACGGTGTAGTATTGTGCTGTCGGATTCAGGGTTGTACTATTGAAATATAAAGAACACGCAGAAAAGGTTGTAATCAACTGAATTCCTTCTAGTAAACTGACAATAAAAGCTTAAACAGATATATAAATAAAATAAAAACGTTATGTAAATGTTTTTAAAAAGACACCTAATCACGTGAGCAGGATTTTTCCTTCTTTTGACACGATAACAAGTAACGTTCTTATTTTTTATTATTTATCTATTTTCGAAAGAGTGCCACGTGCAAGCGGAGAAGGAAAAAACAGAGTTATGCAAAATCTGTGTCGAGAATTGTCTAAAGTTCTGACTTTTTTTCTTTGGGCTTTCACGTAAGAACGTGAATTTATGAGGTGAATTTATTCGACACAATATGATTCAACTCAAAAACTAAATAAAAGCTAACGTGAATTAAGATTAAAGTTAAGGTGTTATTGTGGACCCTCACATCTTTTAAAAAAAAATTATTAAACTTTGTGACATATTTACATTCTATGGAGGTCAGGCGCGAACGAACACCCAATAATTTTATTATACCATATTTCTACAAACTGAAACATAATTATTAAAGTATACTTACGCAAATAGATATGAAAAGTCTTTGTTAAAGTTTGTGTCATATTTCCATGGAGTACAGGCGCGAACGCAGACCCCACAGTTTTATCATACCATCCCTATTTAAGTTGAAACATATTTATCAAAGTATTCTTATGTACATCTATATAAAAAAAACTTGTAAACGTATTTTTTCATTTTTTATTTCCATACTTTGGGGGCTAGGCGCGAACGCAGACCCCGTAATTTTTATGAACCACCGCTTTGCCAAAGCAAACATACTCATTTCTGATCCTCGATACATCTTTTATCATTATATGTAATCAGTTTTTTAAATAGTCAACCATATAGGAGCCTATTCGTGACCACACACACACGTTCAGCTTTATATTATAAAATATATATATATATATATAACAATTATTGGTTCACCAACTTAGTCGAATTTGAACCTTAGAATTAACCCTTGTCCTTTTGTTCCTAAAATTCTCAATAAAAATTCTCGTTACATTCCCAGAGATCCAAATGGGTCAAAATGGCCAAAAATAGCACTTTCCGGGACATAAAATCTTTTCCAACCATTAGATTTTGCTGAAAATTATCCAAAAGCAAGACCACATAAATATACATCTGGAAACGTAATATTTGACTTTGAGGAAATTATTGGGCTTGAGCCCAAGGGTGTTTTAGAGATTAAAAAAAAACACACACCTTTTGTTGCTAATTTTTATTTTTCTCCTAAAAGTAATACTTGTGCCTTAATTGGAGTTTTAAATGGTGCCGAATTTAAAAATAATTAAGGCATTGTTTGACATGCAACGGTGTCATTTGGCTGTTTTAGCCTAATGTTTTACATCAGGCCACGGGCAAAATAGGTAACAGTTATACGACTGATTTTGGCTAACAATATAAGGCAAGTAACTCTTGTAGACTCGATTTTACAAATGATATATTCGTAGACTGAATTCTAATACATGTGATTGGTTGTATGCTTGGTGCTGCAAGTCTGACCAACTAGGGATTTTTTTTAATCTTCTCACCGATGAGCTCAAAAACTTGCCTGTTGGTATAAGGATACTTTGGTTGGGTGATTTCAATTCGGATCAGCTTCTTCCAAACAATGTGGCACTAATAGAATCCCTTAATGGATATCAACTGATTCTCTTTTTAGATATCGCTCAAATTTTTCATAAAACAAAACTTAAATATACAACATAAAACATATATACTTATTCTGATTTGTTTCTGTTTTTAAAAAAATAGTGTTTATTCATAAAAAACTTTACGAGCCGAACTCATTTTTCTCTTTAAAGTAAGTAAACAGCACTTCAAGTTATTATATTTATTTCAAATTTTATCAAATCTATTTAAAATGTTTTTGTACTTATGCACTTATGTTATCGTGCTGAAATAATAACATTATTATTTTAAAAACTATTTTAACATCGAATTTAACTTGAAAATAGGATTTTTAAAAATAGCACAGTAACATAAGTGCATAGGCACCAAATTTTTAAATCAAATTTATTTAAAATTATTTGTATAATTTAATTTATGGGTGTATTTTTTTCAGATATTTTAATCAAAATGTCCCTAAAATCTACAATGACAACTCGCAGTAAAAATGTAAGTAAATTTTCCGGTCTGCCTACACCATTAAATAAAATGGAGCTCCCAATTTACCGACAAATTATTCAGTATAGTTACTATTTAGTAAACACTTATCCTCACCTTTCGAATTTTGCTATTTCAAAATTAATAACAAAGGAGTCATGGGTATTTGGAAAGCGGTTAATCCATGTTTATCTCTTTTCAGTCAAATGACTATTTTTAAAAAAAGTGACTATACTATGTTTCAAGAAAGCCAAACAAATGAATAGAAAATTTCTCACTTCCCAAAAGAAATTCTGGCTAAAAAACTGGATTCACTATTTGATATTTCGTCCTGTTCTTGCAATCTACCAGTTTTAAGTCGTGACGAGCCTCATGTAAAATGCAATAAAGAAAATTGCCAGATTGAGCACATTTTTTGCACATGTACTCTTCAACAAAAGGTAAATTATTTTCTATTATTTCCAATGTCTTTGTGAGATAACCTAATATCCAAACTAATTGTCATATTTTAATGCAAACTAATTTTCATATATTAATGCAAACTAATTTCCATATTAATCTGTTTGATGTATTTTAATATAAGCAAAATCTGATTTTTAAGGTTCCAGTTGAAGACCGTAAATACCTAAAGGATCAGAGGATCAAAACAGGGCCGAAAGGTACTTTTCAGCTTGGTCCAGTTGATAAAAGTGCTATAAAAAAGTAAAAAGAAACGGGAGTTAATAAAAAATGAACACCTTCAAATCTCCAGAGTAATATTTACCCCCCCTACTCATTTTACTCACTTTCTCAAAGTCAAGAACCAGAAGAAGAATATTTGCAACCAAAAAGTTATCTAAAAGGGCCTTATAGCCTTATTAAATTTCCCAGATATGCTCTTGAGTTAGTCAGGGGGCATATCTTCTAATCTTGGAGCCAGCCTTGCCAATGCCTTGCTCTTGGGTTTGCAGGCAATGGGCCTTCTTATACCCAGTATTGATATAAGCAATATTCTTATTGATAAATGTAAAGTGGACAGGGCAAAAACTAAAGTGAAAACAACTGCCAAAACACCATAATGAAAGTGTGGACAATCTGATATGCACTGCGGTTGATGGGAGAATAGATAAGGATACATTGTTTTATAAACAAAATGTGAAGAAAAATGGACAGAAAACTATGAAAAAACTAAGGGACCAAAACACCATTTAACTTTTACAATAGAGACAACACATGAAAGTAAATATTTGACACACACAGTTCTTCCTAACAGTGGTGAAACAGGTGTCGTTCATGCAGAGCATGTGATGACTGTTTTGCATGAATTCAACAGTGAAAACACTATCAAGGCTATCCTTGTTGACAATACTAATGCCAACACAGGTTGTGAATGATGGCAATTTTAGAGATTTTTTTTAAAATCTTCATACAATTGGTTGTACTTTGCACCATAAAGAACTACCTTTCAGGGCTCGTTTTAAAAACATGGATGGTTAAACAAAATGCCCCACAACATTCAGCGGACCCCTAGGAAAATAATGCTCAACTGATTGTCATGATTTACCCCAAATATCATTTTCCACAATTAACAGTCGCAGTCGTCTGGATTCAATTTTGAAAATCGATGAAATAAATGACCTCAGTTGTGACCAAAGATTACTGTATGAATACACAGTAGGTATTTCTAGAGGTAAGGTTGACTGTAGATATGCTTTGTGGAAAATTGGTCTTTTAAACCAGGCAAGATGACTAACTTTAGTCATCAGGCTCATGTGTTTATGGACTCATGGTTCATAACCACAAAGGCTCACAACGAAACTCCAGAGGTTATTAAATTTTATTGTAAATGTGTATGCCATTTATTGGTTTGAATTTTTTAAAAATAATAAATTCCACAATCAACAATTGCATATTTTTAATATGATCCAGAGGATTAAGGAGCAACCTCATGAAATTAAGCAGATCGCATTAAAAACATACAAGGTAATGCATTTTGTTTACTGCCTAAAAACCTTCTATATTCAATGGTCAAATCTGAGGAAGTTGAAGTAAGAGAAGAAGCTTTAAAAAGAATTTTTGCCATTGGGTAAGTAAACATTTATTCATATATCAATGACTCAATTATTTATTCCAATTTATATAAACAGTTTTAAGATTTAATCTAATTCCATCATAATTATTAAAGCATTACACATCGACTTTTTTAAATATTCAATTAATTTTTATATTCTTTCAGGAGCGGGAAGTCAACCAAGAAACGATTAAAAAAAAAAAACAAATATTAATTTTAATGCGACTCATTGGACACAATAGATTTGACATTGTGTAGTATTTGTGAACACCAATGACGGAAGATATTTCTGATTCTGAACTTCGAGAATCATTATTTAATAGGAACAAGCTTGACTTCCCAGATTTGCCATCACATTCTCAGGGCGTGGAACGGGCAGTCAAGTTAACGGAAACAACACAAACTGTATATGGTTTTGAATCAAGACATCGACACATCACAGCCAAGTTTTGAGTCAGAAACTGAGACGGTCATTTTTGTTCAAAGGCTATTATATCAAGCAATACCACTTTATATATAAAGCTCTATCAAAATAATGTTTTGTCTTTTCTTTATTTGTTTGTTTGTTATCTTTTCACTTATAACAGAAAAAAATCAATTTTAAAATATTAAAATATTACTGCTTAATTCATAACATGAAAAGACAGTTTGCTAATGCAACTCTATGATAAATGGAGAACTTGTCAATCATCTCAACAAAAATAACCTTTTCAGTGACATGCAATATGGTTTCCGCTCTGAGAGATCAACAACTGTGCTAATTGTGTATCACACAGAATTAGTGAATTTATTAACGAAGGTTTCATTTTTAGAGTGGTAGCTCTTAGCATATCTAATGCATTTGAAAGGGTCTGACACAAAGGTTTACTTCATAAAATCTCTAGTTATGGAATAGCTGAAAATGTCCTCTCAAGCATAAAATCTTTTCACTCTGATAGGTCAATTAAAGTGGTCGTTAATGGGTAGAAATACGTAGGTCACAGTATTAATGCTGGCATGCCCCAATGATCCATATATTCCTTATCTTTACTAAGGACCTCACAAACCATATTCTTCAATCATTTGTTGATGCAGACAATACTACCATCTATGGCAACACTACAAAAGCCGAAAAAGATCAGAAATTTTCTGATTCTCTCACCTCTGACCTTAAACGTGTGCTGCAATGGGGGTAAGGAATGGTTTGTCAGCTTTAATACATCCAAAACAAAACTGCTATCTGTTCACCACTAACGCCAGTTTACTCCAATTGAAATGAAAATCTCTTGCCTTGATGAAGCACCCTGTTTTGACTCACTTTTACCCTGAATCTGAATGAAATACCTACATCAGATCCTTAAATGCTCCAGGAAGTATCTCACTCCCGCCGCGATCCTCTACCTGTGCAAAAACAAGTCTGTTCTAAGAGGAAGTAGTGCTGCCACATCTGGGTTGGAGCTCCAAAGAATATCCTTTTCTGTCTTGACAGAATTCAGAACATCTACTTAATAGTTAACTCTTATCTTAGAGTTGCCACAGAGCCTTGATAAGTGGTGACACTCAAAGTAAAAAAAATGAAAAGGGGGGTGCGGGTTTTCAATTTAAAGATTATTTATGATTTGTTATATTAATATTATTTTTTTAAATAAAAAAAACATCACCTGATTTGAAATACTGATTTTTCTTTTGGTCCTCACACAAATATTCAGACAAGTTTTGCAAAAACGAAGAATTTCCAGTATATTCCTGTCAACGAATTTGATACAGAACGTTCAAAAAACCGCTCAAGCATTTGATCTAATTTTTTGCATGATTACTTAATAAGTCCAGACGCAACTTTTGATAAGTACCAGTCTTTAACATTCTGAGAAAAGTGAAAAATTGACCCACCCTAATATATATATATATATATATATATATATATATATATATATATATATGTATATATGTATATATATATATGTATATATGTATATATATATGTATATATATGTATATATATATATATATATGTATATATATATATATATGTATATATATATATATATCTTACATTTATAGTGTGTGCAAGTGATAGTAATATGAGAGTAATGAGATTAAATATTGCTACTGTAACATTGATGCCTATTGTTTACATGTTGCTAAATTGCGATGTAAAATCGCCGGTGTATAAAAACACGCGTATATATAAAGAGGGATGAATATACGAGAGATTATTTATACAGGCATATGTGTACGTCTCTGTATAAAATGTGTCAATCGCTAGAACTCACCCACAAAAATCCAACGCTAGAACTCACCCACAAAAAAGCACACGCAGATTCTGTATACTATGTCCTAATTTTCATAGCGTAGATACCAATATCCATTGTCAGCTTTATCACTTGGCTGTGTGCTGCACTTGTACTTTTAGGTATCACATCTCAACAATAATGTGTGAGCACTGAACGTCAATCGATGTGCTTGAGAGCAAACAATATATGCGGTTAATCTAGCGACGAGAATGCTCTGAAACGGTAGAGAAATGCAGCGCAATTTTGATGTTAGTATCTGATTTTGTTGTTTACATGTGAAGGAATGGTGATGGGGACGAATGGAGCATAGAAGAGTGAAGCAGACAGAAAATAACGAACCAAAAATGGGGAAGGCAATATAAAAAATCGAGACAAGAAATGCTTGAAGAATAAACAATTAAACAGAAAAGAAAGGAATATGAAATAGAGAAGAAAAAGTAATAAAAGTTATTGTGATGTGCTAAGAGATGCTTTGGACTAGATGAAAAATAATGAAGGCAAAAATGAAATGAAAACGAAACACAACTCGAGAGATGAAGAAACGGACATCGAGGATTGAATACATAGTTTTTTTTTATTTAATTAAACAAAAAATAGATTATGGTTTTAGTTTTTTTAATCGCTTTATAGTTTAAATATCTGTTGTTTACAATTTAAAAAAACTTTGAGTTTTTAACTATAATAAAAATTTAATATTTCACATTTTTATTCTCACATTGAACTGTTTGCCTGTAGATTCGCATAGCAGTAGAGTTCAAAAAATATGTTCTGCAGTACAGCTGCTCAATATCTGTGGAAAATGTGTGTTGTCACTATATGTATGTGTGTTTACATCTATCCATATTGGAAAAACAACCTTGCTACGTGTATGTGTATGAATGTGTAGATTTGTGTATGAGTGTGTTTGAATGCGTAGATTTGTGCATGAGTGTATGTGGGTGAATGCGTAGATGCATGTGAGTGTATGTGTGTGAATGAGTAGATATGCATAATTATATGAGATATTTGATTCGAGATTTGTATTTTTCACACAGAAATACACTAGAACAGCATTTTGTTATTGTTTTTTTCCGTGTTTTTTCCGTGTATATATATATATATATATATATATATACATATGCGTGTGTGGGTTCTTTTATGCCTACAGAGACTAGTGTTTCATGCTTACACAATCATCAGTATGCGAGGAGATAATTCCTGCGAGTCGGAAGATTCGAACCCATCCATAAAGCTACCTTTGACTCTTTTTGGTATGCATTTACCTCCTGGCTACATATATATATATATATATATATATATATATATATATATATATATATATATTAGTGTGTATGCGTGTATATATGCATATATGCATATGAAGAGAGACTATATATATATATATATATATATATATATCTATATATATATATATGGCAATTGTTTTGTTGCCCAGAGGTAAAAAAAAGGGTTAGCAATGGTTTCGTATCCGAGGTCGATTCTTTCGACCGGCAAGAATTCATACACTGATGATTGTGTAAGCATGGAATACTAGTGCCTGAAGGTATAAAAGAGTAATTATTATTAATTACAAGCTTTACCCTGCCACGAGTTGCTGTGGCTCAATTTGGTGTAACAGAAAAGTCTAATAAAAAGAGAAAATGCATGTTTCTTATATTCTTAGTACAGCAATCGACTCCCACAAAAAAAAATGCGAAAATGTAAGAAGTGGTACTCTTGCAGTACGTAATGGTCTGATATTTTAGTGTTTTTATTTAATGTAAAAAGTTTAATCATCACGAAGAACACAGTGTGTATGTCTATACTTGTAGAAGAGAAATGGTCGCGGACTCTGTTGAATATGTTAACTTTGGGTAAATAAATAAAACAACTATGTAAAACAGTGTCAGAGTTTTTTTTTAAGTTTGAACTGAGTTTCGTGAACGTAACGTGTTGAACGGTGTCCGCCAGCAATTGTATGTTTGAAAAATACAGCTAAAGACTGTGTTTCGAGCCAATTAAACGGTACATCAAATCGAAGGGTTTGTCTTACTCGATCTAAATATGTAACTAATAAAATTAAATAATAAATTGCTCAATGCAAGTAATTTCACGGTATCGTTGGAATAATAAAGTGTAACTAAGAGATTGTTTGTTTATTTAATAAGTTTTTAGTTGGAAGTACTAATAAGTATAGCTCATTGTTAGATTCCCCGGTTAGAAATCTCAAAACAGGTAGTAAAATCTGAGTACTCATGCAGTTTGCATTCGACGTAAAAAAAAAATGGGAGAGAATGGGGAAAAAAGAGAATATAAAAAGGAAAATGGCTTTAATACCCCTTTACGATTCCAAACCGGTGTTAAAATAAAAAAAAAAACACCGAATATATGTCAGCGTATGTCACGGTAACATATACTGAATGAGTTCCTGACAGTATTTTGTATAGTTTTTTAGTTTTAACTCATTTTCCCAAACTTAACGTGTTTAACACAGAGTCTGCCGCCATTTCTAAATTTAAAATATACTGGTAAACGTTGTGTTTTTTGAACCGAATAAAGATTTTACATTAAATAAAAACACTAAAAAAATTATCCAGTTAGGTAGAAAAGAAACTTATCTTGTGTTTGAAAACATTTGCTTGTAATATATTTGTTTTTGTTGACAACTTTTTTCAAATCTTTGTGCAAGCACAAACCCGGAGGGGGTGTTTTCTGTATATTTTTATTTTTAGTACCGCGCTATTTTAATAAATAGTTTTTCCAAGTAAAATTTAAATTTCACGATATCCTTTTTTTTTTTTTTGTATTTTTTTTTTTTTTTACATTGGGTCCACTTCCACAATTTTCTTTAAAATAGTTTTAAAGGTTTTCGACGATGCTGAATAAGAGAATCTCATTTTAAATTTGGAGAGGCAAGTAGTTTTTGAGATATGAAGATCTATACTATGCACTATAATTCACTGGCGGCCATGAATAAACAACCCACCTCCCAATATTAAGACCGGCTTTCAGAATAAACACCCCTAAGCCCCGCCATGTTAAAAACGGCTTTTAGAATAAATACCACAATTCTCCCCATGTTAAGAATGGCCTTCGGAATAAACACGCTCAACCTACCCATGTTGAAAATTGCGGAGGTTGACCTAATGTGAAAATTTACCTTTTGTTTTTTTAATAAATTGTTAGTTGAAAGTACAGAATAGTTACAAAACACCATCTCCTCCTCATTGTAAGAATGGCTGAAAAAAAACGTGTTTCTTGGTAGTAACTTTTCTGTATTTCACCTAACAATTTCTTTTATAAAGAAAAAGCATACATATCTTCTAATATAAAAACAACTTCTGTAAAAAAAAAAGTGTACTTTCAATTTCGTTAAAAATGTTTTCTTGGACAAAAAGACAATTTAACCTAACAATCACGGTAAAAAAAAAGCAAAACAAAATAATCGAATCTTAATCAGACCTTTGTGCTAAATAGGCTTTGACTACAATGTTGAACGCGCTGTCCACGTTGTTTTTTTAAGTTAAATTCAACTTTCACCATATCTTTTTTATAATTCTATGATATCTTTTTTTAATAAATTGTTAGTTGACAGCACAGAATAGTTACAAAACACCCCCTCTTCATGGTAAGAATGGCTGAAAATAATACAGAATAAAAAATGCATTATTTCAGTAAGTTACCAAATACGTGTGTACTGTGAATTTTCTTCGAAAAAAGTACTTTCACCTAACAATTTATAGTTTTAATAATAAAAAGTTCATATTTTCTTATATAGAAACAACTGTTTAAAAAAAAAGAAAAACAAAAAAAGCCTATTGCCAATTTTGTTAAAAAAAAAACGAAGATGATTTTGTTGAGATTCTTCGACTTTTCTGTTTCAACTCTAAACGCACCTTCTGACAAGCAATTTTTTTAATTAAAAAAATTGGGAAGATAAACAAATAGATTTAAATTTAAAAAATACGGGGATTTTTTACTTATCGATTAAATAGACAATAAAATCCTGTAATTCGAAAGTCGTCAAATCGGGTACATGAATTGAAACGAATTTCATTTCTACTGGAAATAAAACCGAGACCAGTCTCGGAGAATAGACTTGCGAAACAAAATTTTTTATTTAATATTTTTATAATTTGCAATTTTCATTTATTTTAATAATGTAAAAACATTCCTCGACTCTAAAATTAAATTGGTTATGTAGAAATATAGTTTTATTGATAACTAACGAACCAAGAATTTTATATATATATATATATATATATATATATATATATATATATATATATATATATATATCCTAGCTGTACCCTGCCACGCGTTGCTGTGGCTCAATTTGGTGTAATGGAAAAATTTAATAAAAAGAGAAAATGCATGTTTCTTATATTAGTACAGCAATCCACTGCAAAAAGTGAAAAAGGAGGCGAAAATGAAAAAAAAATTGTACTCTTGCAGAATTTGATCTGGATCCTCGGGAGTTTCTGTCAATCATTCATGGTTTGGACTTGACCAACAATCAGTGGATGAAGCCGAACGTAGCAAAAATGTTGAAACGCTAAATGTTTTTTTTGTTGTTGTTTTGCAAAAATGTGAGTAATTAATATTTGGTAGATGGTGGGAGGAGGGGGTTTACTATACACAGATTCGAAAAAGTTGTCCAAAAACAAATAAACGAAAGCAAAGGTAAGGTAAGTTACGTTTCTACCTAATTGGATAATTGTTTAGTGTTTTTTATGTAATGTAAAATGTTTAATCGGCTCAAAAACAGAAATAGTCGCGGACTCTGTTAAATACGTTAAATTTGAGAAAGTAAGTTGAAAACTAAAAAACTATTCAAAACAGTGTCAAAAACTCACCGAATATATGTTACCATGACATAGGCTGGCATAATCGGTGGGTTTCTTACAGTATTTTGTATAGTTTTTTAGTTTTAACTCACTTTCTCTAACTTAAAGTAATCAACAGTGTCCACCACCATTTGTAGCTTTCAAATACCCCAATAAACACTGTTTTTCGAGCCGACTAAACGTTACATTAAATGAAAAGGGTTTGTATTACTAAACACAGATACAAAGAAGTTGTCAAAAAATAAATATATAACAAATAAATGTTAGCAAAGGCAAGAAAAGTAAATGTTCTACCTAACTGGATAAGATTTTAGTGTTTTTATGTAATGTATAATCGGTTCAAAAACATTCAATGTTTATCGGTATATCTGAAAAATACAAATGGTGGTAGACTGTACCGAACACGTTGAGTTTGGGGAAATTTTGGAAAAATGAGTTTAAACTAAAAACTATACAAAATACTGTTAGGAATTCACTCAATATATGTTACCATGACGTAGGCTGGCATATAATCGGTGGTTTTAAACTTTTGCTCGATACAGGTGACGACTTTTAAAAGTCCCTTTTAGCGATTATCTGGTTTGAGGATATTTGTACAACTAAACGGCAAATCTGCTCAAAAAAATCCGGTATTATTTTACTTTAAGGCCCGTTTCACGTTCATATATAACGAAATATTTTATTGTAGATTTCAGTGTGCTAAAAACGAATCTGCAAACCGTTTTCGTAGCAAAAAAAGTTTGCATGATATTCATGAAATTAATTTTTACGAAAAGTGGGTGATCACTTTTCAATGTAAATTTAACTTAGATTGAGCACCCACTTTCTGGCCACCTGAGAGAGGGGCATTTTTCTGTGTGTTTCTTGGCTAAAAAGTTTTTTGTTTGATTTTTTTGCATGGTAATAACCCCTGAACTCTGTGACTATTTTCCATTTAACAGCCGTAGCCTTCGTTTACGCTATGCGTAAGCATAAACGAAAGCTGTTTAGCCAATAAACATTGGAAAAAATCCCCCCTCTCTCTCAGGTGGCTAGAATGTGGGTGCTCATTTTAAGTTAAATTTACATTGAAAAGTGATCGCCGCTTTTTCGAAAAAGTAATTTCTTCATATCATAAAAACTATTTTTTTGCGACGGAAACGGTTTGCAGATTCGTTTTTAGCACACCAAAATCTACAAAAAATTTTTTTTGTTATTTACGAACGTGAGACGCACGGCCCTTAATGGAAAATTATATCAAAAATCCGGGGGAAAATAGTTTTCAATAAAAACAGCAAATGAATTCGATAGAAAAAAAATGGATGCTATTTTTTTTCTTTTTTTCTGTGTGTTTCTTGGCTAAAAAGTCTTTTTGTTTGATTTCTTTTGCATGGTATTAACCCCTGAACTCTGGGACTATTTTCCATTTCACAGACGTAGCCTTTGTTTATGCTATGCGTGAGCATAAACGAAAACTGTTAAATATGCATTCGCGTACCAAACTGCCTTGTCAAAAAAAAACTTTAAGCCAATAAACACGAAAATAAATGCCCCTTCCTCAGGTGGCCAGAAAGTGGGTGCTCATTTTAAATTAAATTTACATGGAAAAGTGATCACTCACTTTTCGAAAAAAAAATTTCTTCAGATCATGAAAACTATTTTGGTACTCCTTGGGCATTGAGTTCCATGGCGACCTGCAGAATTATTTAATGGTCGTTCCCTTAGTACCCCCTAGTCAAGGCTAACGCATGCGCACGTAACATTTTTTATTTATTTACTTACGTGGTGGAGTTTCTATACTGATAGGTTTTTTTGGTAAATTTTAAAAAAAGTAACTAAGCCATTTATTGATAATTTGTCACGTGTACAAACATTTATTTATTTACGTAGGCTTAACTCTTTTCATGAATAAGAACAGTTTTACTCTTTAAGAATAATAAAAGGAAAAAGTTACTGAACATTTATAAAAGGACTTACTTCTTTTCATGAAGGCCAGAGGAATAGTTGGCCGAAAAGTCGTGAAACAACAACTAATAAAGATGAGAATAATAGTCCGCAATAAATAAAAATGATGCTAATGCAGAGAGCGATCCGCGCTATTTTTTAAATCATATTTCCACGTTTAATTAAAGTTTTACGATATGCTTTTTTTTCATTCAATTGTAATTGACAAAATAGGTACAAAACATCCTCCCCTCTCCATGTTAAGAATGACTTTTTAAATAATAACATTATTTCAGCACGGATCACTCTCTGCATGAGTATCATAAAAATTAATACAAATAATACTTATCTCAATAAGTGAAGGGCTAATTTCTACCGGAAATAAAATGGCGATGTAACACTGAAAATGTTGTCATGTCAAATCGTAGTGAAATCATTCCCACGTGCATTCTACCGGAAATAAAATTTGACCACAGGTTCGCATTTAAGAAAAATATTTTTATTTTATTTTATGTATTTTTATAATTTGGGATGTTAATTTATAGACTTTCTGAAGCTTTCAAATAAATTGGTAATGTACAAATATGGATTTATTGATAACGAACGAACCCAGAATTACATTTCTAATTCGAAATTCGAAATCGTCAAATCGTCGTGAATTACCTGCAAACCGGAAATAAAATGGAACATAGTTCTGCATTTACGAAAAATATTTTCATTTTATTTAATATATTTTTATAATTCGCGAGGTAAATTTATTTTAATAACATAAAAACATCCCTCGACTCTAAAGATGGGTTGTCTGAAAATTTCAAATAAATTGGTAACGTAGAAATATGGTTTTATTCATTTTTACCGAACCAAATTTACATTTATTTATATATATATATATATATATATATATATATATATTGTGTGTGTTTGGAAAAAATTAAGACTGCAATATATATAATGGCACATATATAAATGTATTTGTCTATTCAATAAGGAAAACATCATTAGGAGGAAATGTTAAAAATGCTATTTAGACGTGGGTATTTCAAAGCCTAATGCTTCCCATCAGAAGAGGTGGAGTAGAGCTAGGTAACACAAAATGCAATACGACATATAGTTATGGGTACATTTGGAGGGAAATAGTAAAATATCTGATAAGGGAGATGATGGAAGGGGATATGTAGGGTATCTGAGTGTGGTTGATTATGTACGGGTGTGGATGATAGAGAAACCGTTCTAGAATGTTGCAATTGTATCGAAAACAAGTGATATACAACAGAAACATTACCGGGAAGAGGCCATTTTTTTTCAAAGTAAGAAAAATTGTGCAATAATGGAATAAATATCGATTGCAAATCGATTTTAAACGGGAATATGGTTTAAAATATGAGTATTCCCTCCACCCACACATCCCCAAAGTTTGCTGTAGTTTTAAAGCAAATAAACTCGATTTTCCTAAGTGTTCGTTCGACATGATTATCTTTTCCAATTATAATATTAATATAATATAGTAAATAAAAATTATTAAATCCGTTATGATGCATGCCCGTGTCTTCGTAAATAAGTCAGTTATGTTTATATTCTGCAAATAGTTATAAAAAGGCAGTACACTTTGTGACTGTTCGAAATTTGAAATTAAATTAAAAGTGGTTAAACTATTGAATAGAAATTGAACTTACTTGTTTAAATTTTTGAATATTTAACTGCAAATCAGTTTTAAGCCATAGTTACCATGACGTTGCCTAAAATAGTATTAACTAATGCTATATTCTTTCAAGTAATTCGTTGTAACACGTTTTATCTAAAAGTTTTTCATTTCTAACGAATAATCATTTGGTGCATAAAAAATAGTTTTAAAAAAATATAAAGGACAGGGAGTCCGATTTTACCCTAGAATTGTGAGTATTTATTCTATATTTTTATAAAGGCGTCCCGATATATCAAGGCCCGGAGGCCACTCGAGGATAAGAGTTAATTTGTGTATTGTAGTCATTGGGGTAATTGCGTAATAATCGTTTATAAAAGTAATTTGGTATACTTAGATTATTCACGAGCACGGCTGAATAAGAACTTGTTTACTTACACTTGAAGATATTGTAGTCAGCTAGAAAGCAGATCAACGGAACAGAGTTCCACATGCAGAGAATTCTAGGAAAGAAGCTTTGTTCATGGAATCCATGTTTAGGTAAAAACAGCGATAGAATGTATTGATAGTGATTTGGGCTAGACGAGTGGGTTTTTTTTGTGAAAGATTGGCGAGAGGAGGGACCATAGTTTGAAGCTCATTCGAGCATTTGCCATGAAAATAGCGATAGGTGTTAGAGCAGCTCCTGCCCAGATGTGGCAATAGTATTTAACCCTAGGACGTACTTGGCTCTTACAAGGTAGATAATTGCTTCAGCAGTGAGATATCTACTGGCGCGGTAGAATGCTCCAACAATTAATCCAGCGAACTTGACTACAGATTTGATGTATGTGCTACATTTCAGATCAGGGGTGAAAAAGTTTGTTTAAACATGGGGCGTCCTCAAAGTTAGAGCCGTTCATTTCAATAGGGACACATGTGAATGGAAGCTAATTTCTTAATCAAAGCAGTATAATTTTGGCAGTTAAATAAAATAATTACTACTACTATTACTACCACTACTACTACTACTACTACTACTTCTGCTTTTTCTTCTTTTTATTGTTCTTCTCCGTCAATTAGTTTATTTTGATCAAATTTGAACTTTTCCAGTTTATTTCTTCATTACTTTGGTTGTATTTTCCTACTTACAGACATTATATATTTGTCTATGATTTTATTAAGCAACAAAACAAATATTTATTTTTATCGTAAATCAGTAAATTTGGAGCAAAGTCATAATGTTTTCCTCGAAATATTTATCTAATATGTAAGTCCGTACGATTGTCAAAGTCAGCTTTACATAGCATTATATATGAAAGCCAGCATTTGAGTCTAAGTAGTAGTATGATTCAAACTGTGCTGTATAAAAAAGAAATTTCAATCGACTTCACCGATTACATATTCTATCTGAGCAGATATTTCAGTGATAGAAATTTAAAAAGGGTGGCCATTTATTTTCGATTGGATTATAAACACAAATGATTCACTAATAGAAAAGACTGCAGTTATTTAAAACGAAAAATTCAAAATTTCCTCTAGAATTACTTCGTACGTATTTATATTTTTATTGTCTTGCATAAAAAAGGGTTCAAGATATAAATTCAGATAGAGAATTACTTAGTCACAATTTTATAACGATTTTCTTTCTAGAAATAGTACAAATTTATACATAAATAATGCCCTTGAGTTGCGAACAGGCGTTATTTATGTATATATTACGCATAAATAAAACCACAATTTAAATATATATAATGTTTAATAATTAATAAATAAAAAATAAAACTATGCATTTATTTCCACAAATTAATGATTACTTGATATCGCTAAGGTTATAAATAGACCAAAACAATAATTAAATTTGGAATAAGATAGCCTTATCGAAAATGGTAGTTTCCAACTTGCCAGACGAGATGTCGCGTACATAAATGCAAATACGTGTGTGAGTGTGCTTGTGTGTGTTTTGGCATACTCAGACGGAACTATGCGTATGCTTATGCATGACTATGGTGAGTATGTTTGTTTGATGAATGTGGGTGTGTGTGAAGGGGGTTCGCGTGCGCCCGCACGATCATTCAGGTGAGAACTGGTAATGTGTCATTTCCGGGCTATGCAACTCTTTTTCTAATGTACGTGCCATCACGCACACGACCAACCTACGATTAACTTAGAGGGTAGCGTACATTTCAGATTCACCAGACAATAGAAAGAAAAACAAGAAAGAGATTTGCAGGAAAATGTGGCCATGCGAAATATTCTTCATTTGAGTCTGGCATTTTAATTGGAAGTTAACGCTTCTTTGTTTTGCTTTTTTCTATAGGAAACAATGTACATATACACAAATATACGGGGCGTGAGGGGCATTATATAGCGATAGGAAAGACAAGCATTAGAATAGATGTAAATCATTCGTTAATTCACAACCAACGAATTGAGAATCAGACGAAATAAAGCTACAAATTATGACATTCTATCTCCTCCTCATCCTTATGCGTCAATGATACTCATAGAGGTAGTTCTTATCAGGGAGGAGGGCAATGTCCTCACATGATCACCTATCTGATATTGACTTTAACTATAATTGCTGTTTCAACGTGATCACGTGATACGAGGCGCCTTCAATAAGTTTCCCGACAATTTTTTTGTATGGATACTTTTATTGATAGTATAAGCATGAAACTGTAGTTCCCTTCGAAGTAACCTCCTCCAGATGCAATGCACTTATTGTATTCTTCCAACAACTTCTGGAAAGCCCCATGAAAGTCCTCTTGTATGAGCGTGTCAATGATTCTCACAGCTTCTTTCATCTCGTCAGTTGTCTCATAACGTCAGCCTCTAAGGTTAGGTAAGGAGAGCATACTGAATTTTCAAGAGTCTACAACAAATTTAAATGCTTTTACAAAAATTATGTAAACTTATTGAAGGCAACTCGTATTTATCAATTCATAACCAATAATCATAAATTTACACATCAGGTTCTCTTTATCATCGATATACATTTAATTCTCATATGAATTCTTTTAATTAACCACATGCACGTACGCGTGCACGTTTATAGAGTTTGCTCTTATTCTATGTATAAAGGAAAACTCACTAATATCTAGTAACGAAAACAGAATCTGTGAACATGTGATAAGTGCATGATAATAGTATGTATAAAATTTATTTTACTTTTGTTAGTTTGAAGAGATCAAGGGGCTCCTTTCTGAGGCTAACACTTGATTCTATTATAATTTAAATTTATATCCGAGGGCTCTTTTAAGAATAGACACTGTTCCCTTTATGGCTGCTATCTGTATTTCCTTATAGCTTGGTTTTCCAGGGATTACTTCTAAGTATTTATGAAGGTTCTTTTTTATTAGGCCAGTTGCTCCCGTCACAACTGGTATAATGTTTATTTCTTTCAGAGACTATGTTGCTTTTAGATCATTTTTAGGTCCTGATATTTTGTTATCTTTTCCTATTAAGGCCAAAGTCGTTTGGAACTGTGACGTCGATAATGAGTGCAGTCCTTTCGGGTTTATTCCATATTACTATATCTGGCTTTATGGCCTTGTTTTTATGTATCTGCCCGCCTGTATGTTTTTGTCGTAGAACACTGTCACTTTTCCATTTTATGTTATCTGTGGTGGTTCATGTTCCCAGATGTTCGACGACCTATCTAGTTGCATCTCTCCACAGATCTTCCAATGTAAGTATTTACATACTTTGTTGTGGCGGGCAGTGTAATGACCATCGGCTAGAAGGATCTTGCATCCAGACATTAGGTGGCTTGGGCTTTCAACAGCTGAGTGACATAATCTGCATTGATCTGTTTTTTTGTAGACAAGCCATTTTTTTAAATCCATTTCTAAGCCTTTGTCTTGTGCAGCTATAATTAATTGTTCTTCATCAAATGGAAATTTGTCACTTTTAAGTCATTGCAGTGAAGCCTCTTTGTCCATGTAGTACAGCCTGTCCATGCACTTATGTTTACAAATGACTTTATGAAAGACCAGCATTTTCCGAGTTTTTACGTCAAGGTTATTGATGCAGTTTTGTGGCCAATTGATTATGCCAAATCCATAAGAGACAACGGGCATTGCCAATTGATTAATGGCAGTAATTTTGTTTTTTGGTGATAGTTCTGATGAGAGAATATTTTTAAGTCGCTTGAAGTATTCTCCCTGCACTTTTTCTTTCATCTTTCCATGTTCAAGTGTCTCATTCTCCTCTAAAGCCAGGTCTTCAATAGAGCCATTGTCAAGATTAAAATGTTCTGATGCTGTCTTTCTTCCCTTCCTTATGGTGCATTTAGCGCATTTGTGGAATCCAAACTCCATGCAGATGTCCTCTGTATAGTTTTTAACAATGTCGATCAAGAGACAAGTTGTTTTTCGGATGCTGCATAGATTTTCAAGTCGTCCATAAAGAGTAGATGGTTTACTCTTTTATTTTCTTCCTTCTTTCTGCCAATGCTGAGATTGTATCCAGTATTGGATCGCTTAAGTAGCTTACTGAGTGGATCCATTGTGAGGCAGAAAAGGAGCAGTGAGAGGCTGTCTCCCTGGAATATTCCTCGCTTGATCTTTATGTATGGGGTCTGTATCCTTCCTTCCGTGTGCTGTAATGTAATTGATGTGCACCATCTGGTCATTTGTTTTTAAGGAATTATGTAATATCTGTGTGCACATTGTACAGCTCCAAACAGCGAAGTATCCAGGAATGAGGTATACTGTCAAAGGCCTTTTTGTAATCAATCCAGGCCATTGACAGATTTATTTGTTTTCTTCTGCAGTCTTCTAATATGGTTCTGTTTACAAGGAGTTGGTCTTTTGTTCCTAGCTTCTTCCTCGTACACCCCCTCTGCTCACTTTCAAGGTAATCACCAGCACTCAGATGGTCGTATGTTGCATCAGCAATTATCCCCGTTAGGAGCTTGTAGGTTGTTGTGAGGCAGCAGATTGGTCTACATTTGCTAGCCATGTGGGTGTCTTCATTTTTGGGAATAAGTGATGTACTGCCTACAGTAAGCCACTCAGGCGGCTCTTCAATAGTATGTATAATAGTATGTATGATAGTATGTATAATAAGGTAATGAAATTCCGATTTTACTATTTTAAACTACGGTTGTCTCTTTCCACTAAACACACATTAGCCTTAATGATAAAGTCAATATATATCTCAAAGTCTTCATTGGTAAGTTTTCTCCTATAAAAACTACAACCTCAAAGCTAACAAGCCATTTAATAAGTAATTCATAAAATAATCATTCACATAGAAATACATTCTTTGATTTATACTTATTTTTCAACGGAAAAAAAATCCTAAGCTGCGTTTCTATTGATAACTTACAGAAAATTAAAACAGTTTTAAATAACATTCAAAAAAACATCTGCTTCAAATATGAATATTCGAACATCACACGTTTATTAATTTTCTCCAAAATAAATACTCACAAATAAAGAAAAATGTTTTCAGTACATGTCCTTTTCTTATACTTCTTGTGTTCTCTTTATATTTATTTTAATATATATATATATATATATATATATATATATATATATATATATATATATATATATATATATACCAAGTTAAAGGTATTCAGGAGATAAATCCCATGAATTAAAACGATGTTATTAAGAGTGCTCAATAAAAAGAGTAAAATATAATATTTTTATTTATATAAACAAATATTGCACAGTTGCTACACTGAACATGCTAATGTTTCGGAACGATGTGTTTATTAAAAAAGCCAACAGAAATAAGGTTTGTCCACTATTCATCATAGCTGGTTCTTAAATAAAAAAAGAGAGAACTGTTTTAAATCGCTTACTTGAAGTGGGCGGAGTGATATTAAAGTAACATTTTAGACTCAGAAAGAAGGAAAAGGGAATTACAGCTAAATATGCAGCTTACGGATTACAATGAACTCTTCTTTCTATTATAAAGACCAGGAGAATATGTCCCTAGGCGTTATGTGAACTTGGCAGCCAGACTGTCATACAACATCTCTCTATATTATTTTATTTTTTAATATTTTTATGGAAATCGTTTGTCAAAGCGTAAAACCATTGATGCAAGGAGTTACCAAAATTGAGAAAGATGATTATCACAATGACAGGAGATGCATATTGACGTTAGTTTTGAAAAAGTCAAGACTGTAGGCAAGAGAGAAATCAGTTAGCAGGAAGAGAGTTCTACAACCTTGCAATTCTTAAAAAGAAGCTATTGGAATAAGCAGCTGTATCATAATAAATATTGGAATAAGAAGCTGTATCATAATAAATATTGGAATAAGAAGCTGTATCATAATAAATATTGGAATAAGAAGCTGTATCATAATAAATATTGGAATAAGAAGCTGTATCATAATAAATATTGGAATAAGAAGCTGTATCATAATAAATATTTGAATAAGAAGCTGTATCATAATAAATATTGGAATAAGAAGCTGTATCATAATAAATATTTGAATAAGAAGCTGTATCATAATAAATATTGGAATAAGAAGCTGTATCATAATAAATATTGGAATAAGAAGCTGTATCATAATAAATATTTGAATAAGAAGCTGTATCATAATAAATATTGGAATAAGAAGCTGTATCATAATAAATATTGGAATAAGAAGCTGTATCATAATAAATATTGGAATAAGAAGCTGTATCATAATAAATATTTGAATAAGAAGCTGTATCATAATAAATATTGGAATAAGAAGCTGTATCATAATAAAGGTATTAATTGATAGAGACCACTTGACTAACGAGTTGTAACAAAAGGGAACAAGGAATATATTGCATATATCTGCAGAACACGGACCATATTAATATTTATAAAAAGGATTGAGATTAGCGACATCACGTCTGCGAAACATAAGTTGCGGTGAAGAAGAAAAAGTTAGGCGAATCAAATATACGTGTCTGCATTTTATCAAGAATTTGCAATTGGGACAAATATTTACCGGCCCAAATACGACAAAAGGACTCAGTACATAGTCTAACAGTAGATTTGTGGAGTATGTAGATAGCTTCAGATGTGAGAAAGTTTTTAGATCCTTAGAGAAAACCAATTTTACGAAAAGCCAACAAAGAAATTGATCTAATATGAACTTCAAGAGAAATTTAATGGAAATAAAAAACCAAAAACATTAGCATCGGGAGTAGAGCCATCCAAAGATGAATCTCAAGTAGAAAAATGGCAGGCATCCGATTCAAAGACGGAAGCTGTGTTATGAAGATTAGAAGAAAAGATTTCGTTGTCAATCCATAACTAAAATCAGGTTAACTTCTAGATTAGATGCATATTTCAATTTATCCACAGATGATAAGTAAGAAGCAGTACTGAAATAAAGGGTTAATTTTCTCAACATTATTGCCGGGAAGAAATATTGTTGAACCTACAATAGAGTCTAAGGAACACCAGAATTTATAGGAATAGAAAATGAAGAGATACCATCGAGAGTTACTCGCAAGGTTGGATCCAAAATGAATTTCTTATGATGTCAACAAGCTTACCACAAATACCAAAACGTCGAAGTTTATGTAGACGATCAGAATGCCGTACTCTGTCGAACACCTTCGAAATGTCAAGCGCAATGAGACTATGCTGTTGTTAATTATTAATAAATCGACAAATATGTTCAGTTAAAAGAGTTAACTAATCAAATGTTCCCCTTCATTTGCATCTAAAAGAAGGTAAATGAGATACAACGCCGTTTTTAATGTGGGCAAAATTCAGCTTGTTAAAAGGGGCACTTGGAACACAAATTAAAATTTGCCTCAGTCAAGAATGATGTCATTCACTAACATAGGACAGAATAACGAGTGTCATTTAATAAATGAGGTGATTTTTGGTAAAAGGATTTCTAACAGAGTTGAAGATTTGTTTAATTTCTTTTGCTTTACTTCTTTTTCACATGGATTTAATTTCTTCTGCAGATTCAAAAAAGACTTTGAGGGTTTGGTTGATTAACAAAGATAAACCGAACTAGAAGCATGCTCAAGGATTAAACAGCGATCAATTATTAGGATTTTGGTTTTTGAAGAGTGCAAACCAGTTGAAATTCATAGGAGAATGTCAACTGTGTACAGTGATACATGTTTCAGTCATAAAAGATATTTATAGAAGGATGGAACACTGTTGAGGATGAAGACAGGCATGGGAGGCCTAGTGAAGTGGGATCTCATGAGGTGATCAGATCAATGACTTCATTCAATCTGACAGTAGAAGAACAGTAGACGCCATTGCAAGGATTTTTAGGTTATCTGTTGGCACAGCACACAAAATAGACTATACTGACTGTGCCTACTCGAAGGTCAGCTGCCGGTGGGTGCCAAAATGCTTACTGCAGAGCACAAATAGAAGAGAGTCGAGTTATTCCAGCAGTGTATTTCTCACTATGAGAAGGATATTGATTAGTTTCTGAAGAAGGCTGTCACATGTGACAAGACTGACAAGACATGTGTTTAGCAATATGAGCTTGAGTTCAAATAGTAGTCTATGGATTTGAAGCATGTATGCTCTCCAGTGAAGAAGTTCAAGTCAAAGCAATCCACGAAGAAAGTTATGTTCATGGTATTTTTGGATATGCAAAACCCAATCATCATTTCAGTCCTTGAGAAAGGAAGCATTGTGAACAGTGCAAACTACTGGGACCTACCGAGACAGGTTTAAAAAGATATAAAGAACAAACGCCGGGATTAACAGTCAGAAGGTTTCATCTTGCATCATAACCACACAATACCTTACATAGCAGATCAAAGAGTGCAAATCATAAACGAGTTGGGCTGGGAACTGCTCCTTATCATCTCTTAGCCAGTTCTTGCTACTTGGGATTTTCACCTTTTTGGTCCCTTGGACTTGTTCACGAGAGGCACGAAGTTTGAAAGTGACGATGAAGTCAAAAATGTTGTGAGTAACTGGCTGAGACATAAGCAAAAAAGTTTTTTGGTGATTTTTTTAACGCTGATGCATACAAAACTTTACACAGATGTGAAGTGTGTGACATTGCTGGGAGACGACGGTAAAATAATTAAATGTAAGCTTTAATATGTATTAAAAGATATTATGCCGAAACTGAACCCCCCCCCCAGAATAGATGCTACGCTTTGTTCCTCGTCAAATTGTCAGAGATTTTAACTGTTTAACAAAAACTGGAAAGTCATACTGAAAATCACTAAACAATCCCAAACTTTCCACCAATGAACAAGTTCATCGTTTACTAAACTTTTACAAACTTTGCCAATAACAGAGAAAAGACTAGCATGACGATATATGGTTGTGTCACACATAATACCAGTATCTTTAAAGATAGAGACAACGGAGGGCTTCCTCCGAGAAGAATGAAAACAGGACTGCTACAAACAGAATTTGAATAATTTTGAGAGGATACAAGAAAGTTAAGGAGTAAAACTTTTAATATTTTTTGATAGATTTTGTTTCCACAAAAATACCGACTCATTAGTAAATGTTTTTACCAACCTACAACTATTCATGCTACCAGAACTAGATTTAGAAGGATATAGTTCGGAGTCAAAATAGAACATCAGAGGAAATATATATAACCGACACTGTATTGTAAAGGTATGATCGTCTGATTCTAAATTTTACTTCCTAATCAAGGAGAGAGCGTTATGAATATAGAGTGCAAATCCGTGCGTAAGCCTTAGGGAAGAGTGTAAGGTATCCAGCCATGTCAAAGTAATGAAGCGATTGAATAGTGTAGGTTAGTTTCACTTAGTGCTAGGATATCAGTGAAGTTTATTAGGAAAAATGGTTATACACTGTCGTCTTTAATTCTAAGTTCTCGTATATTTGTTAATGCCAGCCTCAAAGAGGAGGCGACTTGGTTAAGGTGGATGTTTGGTTTGATCTTTTTTTTTATTTGTTTGGGATAATAGGAGGGCAAGTCTGATGCTTGAGTGATGCTAATATACTCACACTGTAGACCGACCATTAGTGGAGACGTTATTTATAGAGTGATCCTTTTGGAAATCTTACGGAACAGGATGCCTTTTCCACGAGTGACATGGCACTACGGTAATCAAATATTATACAACTGATGATTGAGCAACCGCTCTAAGCACTATTTAAGAGTTACACACACACACACACACACACATATATATATATATATATATATATATATATATATATATATATATATATATATATATATATATATATATATTAGCTGATTGGATGACCGCGTCGAGACGAAATAGGTTTATTTCACAGTCGGATTTCCTCGCGGTTTGCTTGTTTCTGCGTTGGTTAATAGAATTTCTTGTGTGCGAGGCGTTTGCTCAGTTGGTAGAGTGCTCGTTGCAAGAGGCTCGGGTTTCGAATCCTGAGTTCGGATGTATCTAACTGATGAGCCCAAATGAGGGCGAAACTCGAGTCTTGGACTTCCGGTTCGTTGACTGCCATGGCTCTTGTGGGCTGTGACGTTGTTTGGCTGTGGAATTTATTATATACAATCTCTCGCATTCTGAAAATCCTATCATAAGTTACTCGCTAGTTTAGCATTGCTGGATAGCATCGTCCTTTCTAGTTAAAACTCCTACTTGTGAGATATCGACGGGGTTATTAGCTGGTTGAATGACCGCGTCCTTTCTCGAGACAAAGTAGGTTCATTTAACAGTCGGATTTCCTCGCGGTTTGCTTGTTTCTGTGTTGGTTAATAGAATTTTTTGTGTGCAAGTTGTTTGCTCAGTTGGTAGAGCATGCAAGAGGCTGAGTTCGATTGTCTAACCGATTAGCCAAAATGAGGGCGAAACTCGAGTCTTGGGCTTCCGGTTCGTTGACTCCCATGGCTCTTGTAAGCTGCGACGTTGTTTGGCTGTGGAATTTATTATATACTAGCATGGGTACCCAGCGTTGCCTGGGTTTACATACAGTTCCGTTTGGAACACACCTGCTACACTAATCATTTTCATCATGAGTAACATGGATACCCTCACAACAATTCCATAAATAAAAGAACGGATAAAAACATGTAAATTTAATCGTTCCTTAAAAGAAGAAGTACATGATACCCTCTCCACCAGATATTTCGGCAGAATGGATACAGATAGAAGAAACTATTTCCCGGATATTGAGTACTATAAATACCCACCCTAAAAATAAATAATTAAAAATAAATCATTAGAACTTTTGTTTCACTAAAGATAACAGCGAATGCTCGCGTGATCGCAAAAATAAATAAATAAATAAAAATAACCAAGTAGATAGAACTCCTAAAAAAATCAACAATTAATTTCAAAACAATTAATTTCAAAACAATTAAATTAAATTTTTCATCATTTTATACTTCTAATGTAATCTCCCTCCAAAATAACAAAAATGAATTTTTCATATCCTGGGGTTCATTTTGTTTATAAAAGTGTAAGGTGAAAGTACAGAATGGTGTCATAAAAATTAATTAAATTTATAATTATTTTATGTTTCAAATGTAATTCCCACGCCCACCAAACAAAAAAACTGTATTTGTCATGTTTTGCCTCATCCATCTCGATCGCTTAATTTGAAAAAAAAATGCTAGAGATGATATATCTCGTTGAATGCTTTGTGGCCAAAATTGGTGTTCATTTTTAGGTTAAATGTATATAGAAAAGTGATCCCCCACTTTAAAATGTTAATTTTCTTTATTGTTTTAATTCAACGGACATAAATAAGGGGCGATTCCTTTCGTGAAAATTGAGATTTTATATCTTTTTTTTGCGGTGGGGTAAAAATCTCAAATTTATTTATATTTGGTTTAATTAAACTGATTTTAGAAGGCAGAATCTCCCGCCTGAAATTTGAACATTTTAGATTAGCATTAAATTTGATTCATGGTAATTACAGACTGATTTAACAATATTCTGAAGATTCTTCCAGTTTTCGTCTTAAATCAGAGATATTTTCTGAAATTAAAATCTTGTAGTGGAAAGAAGAAGAATGACTTGAAATATAATTTTACTAACATTATATATTGATTTACTTGTTTTAGTACTGCACTTAATATTTCCTCTCATCTACACTGTGACAAATTTGGGGGAGGTGTTCGTTTTAAATTTCATGATTCCAATTAATGTTATAGTTCTGTATCTGTGCTGATGCTATACATAATCTTTTCTATTGGCGTTCATATTTTGTTTTTTATTCAGTTGATCGCAGTTTATCAAGGCACAAAGTCCATTCGTATATAGTGGTTGATGAGAGTGAAATCGCCGTTGAGATAACAACGTGATGATCGATAATGCTGAAATTTGGGTAAAAATTGATGACGACTGAGCAAAAAATTGTTTACATAAGACTTGAAGACAACTATGTTATAGTCAGCTGAAAAGCAGCCCGCAGTATTGTGTTCTACGGATGAGTAGTTCAAGGAAAAAAGTTTTACTTGTGGATATTTCGGTTGGTTTTAGGCACAGATAGAGAATAAGAAAAATTGTTGGCAGCTGTTGTAGCTATATGATTGTTTCGAATGTTTTTATGGTTATGGTTGAACTTTTTCTCTAATATACGGAATATCGATTTGTTTGATGTTTCTTGAAATTGAGATTCACGTGCACATATATATATACATAATTATATATATATATATATATATATATATATATATATATATATATATATATATGTCTCTCTCTCATATATATATATATATATATATATATATATATATATATATATATATCCTAAAAATCCCTGGCCTTGATGGAGGAAGACTAAAACTTGCTATGGTTTCAAATGATCTGAAATAATAGCAAGAGGAGACTCGTTTCCAAATATTTCGCATATTTCATTTCTTTTGTAAGAGGATTACGATTATGAACATCTCCAATATCAAATAATCCTTATCCACTGTGAAATTTACTTTAGGTATCAAAACCAAAGAGGAGAGATATAGCATATGAGAAATATTTGAAATAAAGTCTCCCCTTGCTGTTATTTCAGATCATTTGAAAACATAGCAGCAAGTTTTAGTCCCTCCCTCTATCAACACTAGATGTTATTGGGGATTATCAAATATTTTGTAATTCATATGCAAAACTAGGAAAACAAATGTCTATGATTGAAACATTTATGGCCATAAAAGCACTCAAAATAAGCTCTGGGTGATGGATGATACCCTTTATGTGGCACTTAATGGGCAAATGTCACATAACTCACTACCCAACTCAAGTCATTACCTTTTCACCGAGCTTTCATTTGTAAAATTCTGATCAATAGTCCGTGAGATTTGGAACTTATAAAATTGCCAAAAGACGGTGGTATATTCATATATATATATATATATATATATATATATATATATATATATGTGTGTGTGTGTGTGTGTGTGTGTGTGTGTGTGTGTGTTAGACACTTGGCTTGGGAGAGGTGCTAGTCTAGCGGCACTGATGAGTTGTGATACAACGAAACAGAACTGTATGTCGATGATTACAAATATATTTTAAAAAGCCCCCCCTCTTTGGTTTGAGCACTGTCGTAAATAATCTCACTCGCTACTTAATTTGGTTGAAAAATGCGAATCTCGCGGTTTGTTTACAAACAAGCGTTTGAGCACTATACAAGTAGCGGACGGATGTTTATTTAAATAGACATTTGGACAGCCGGGCATCGCTTCCGTGGTCGAGGGATAGAACTGCCGACTGTCAACACGACGGTTCTAGGTTCGATCCTTGGCTTGGGAGAGGTGCTAATCTAGCGACACTGATGAGTTGATATATTTATACTGGTAGCCAAATTGAATATTGAAATGCTCATATCTTTGGTTCTACGTCGCAAAACTACATAAAAATGTGCAAGCATTTTGAAAATTATAATTCTATTCTATGGTTAAGATTTTATGGCAATTGGTAATATCAACCAATATTTTCCAACCAATATGCCCAAATTGGCCTACATTTGGTTATACAGTGTCCTGCAGGTCAGCTTCAGTTTTATTGCTTCGGTTGTCTCTCCTAAGAACTTGCCAAGGCACTAATATATAGTCATCCATAGATACACTGTTTTGCTGTATCGTGTCTGTTCAGTATGTCTAGACTAGCAACTGCTCAAGCTAGTAACGAAACTCGACCGTCCAAGCGACTCCCTTCTGTTTTCTTATCAACCTACCTGGGAAATGCTGGGTAGACGTGTTAGTAGAAATGTAAAAGTAACTTCATACTGAAATGTATATGCAAATTTAGGTCGCATTTATGCTTTAATAAAATTAAGTATAAAAATATAAGCAACAATTTTTTTTTATTAATGTACCGTCGTTTCATACTTGCGATGGAAGAACCAATATTGACGAGTGTTACTATCATCTAAATGAAATACATTTTTTAACATTTTGTCTCCTCTAGTCTTTGACCTGTCACGGATAGTAATTAATCAGAAAAATGATGACATTTTTGTATGTTTATAGATGATATTTAACGATATATTTATATAGTTTCGCCACAGAATTATTAGTCTTAATATTTATGCATATGTAACATTTTTTTGCTAAAATGTCATTTCAATGAAATATTTCGATTACAGTTTTGAAAGTTTTAATCTTTTAATTGCTTAAAATCTAAATTTCCAAATAATTTTTTAAAACATAAGTAATATATTTAGCGCTTGTTTTCAAATTCAATAGTGAATGCTATTGTATTACTCAAATCATAATTATATTTATTCAACTTATTAATTTTCATATCCTTTAAATATTATTTCTATCTTTACTATAAGACATATTTCACATTTGTTTCTCTTGTTTGCCTGAAAATCTGTATCGCAGAAACGGTCGTCTCGAATTCAATGTTACTCATGGTTGCTGACGGCCAACTTCATCGTGGACTAGTCACTGAATTACTTGATTTCGTTAATGAAAGAGAAACGGATATTTCTGACGAGAAACGTCCGTAATTTCATTACTCCAATCAACAACGTCATGATCGTTCATCATCGGTATCATTATCTAATGGTTAACTTCATTTATTAATCAATTCTGACCTCGTGTGGATGGAGATCCTCCATGCCGCCGATCATCTGCCCTGGCCCGGATATCAGTAAATTTGCGTCTTTGCAACTATCCAACCGATCTAGGAAAAATGATTCGAACGAATTTGGAAATGATGATAAAAATGAGCACGAGACAAAAGTGAACGGCAGATAATAATTTTAGTTGGGGTTGGGGATGCAGATTCAGAGTTTGGTTATCTTGGCACGAGAACAGACCTCGATGCTCCTGCGGTGGAAGGTCACGCTAAAAGCCTTCTCAAAGCGATATAGGAAACCGCAATTAGTTTTACATATGGCACATTAGCAGATAAAGACACCACACACATATATACCTCTCTCATATATATATATATATATATATATATATATATACACTCCTATGAATTCGTTTTTCTTTTGTGTGTATTGATATTCATATTAAAACCCTCTTTTCTATTTATTTAAAAAGAAAATGCAATTTTCTTATATATGGATCGTGCAATTGCATTCATCTGCAAAAGATCTAGCTAATTTGCATATTCTTTTAAACATTCATTTTAATTAATTCCTTATTAGTTTTTTCGGTTTCCTTATGGGATGACCATCTTTAGTTAACTATTACGTGTAATGCAGAATGCAGATATTCTACATGATTTATACTTGTATAATATTTGCATAAAAAGTTTATAGAAAACTCAAAATTGTTTCCATATATATTTATGTATACGTATATATTTTTGTTTAATCTATCTATATATCTATATATATATATATATATATATATATATATATATATATATATATAGTGAACGTGTCTGTATGGGTGTGTGTCTGTGTACATTTCCTTACGCAATAACTCTGTCAATTTTAAGTCTACAGACTCGAAATTTGATATGCAGTGTGCTGAGATTTGTGAAAATCGATGTGATATGTTTCCGGTCAGTAATTTGGCGATTAAGGGATCAAAGTTCAACGATTTGACCTTTGAGAACTCTACGAAACTCCTCCGAGAGTTTTGGGTGTAAACACTTGAAATTTTAGATATAGGTTCATTGGACATGGATCTAACTTAATAACCTGATTTGAGCCCAAAATAGTAAATGTTAATGGGTCATAATAGGGGTCAAGTTAAAAAAAATTGACTGCTTTTTTTTTGCTCAACATACACTTCTAAATACCCATACAACGCCGGGCACCCATGCTAGTTTATATATATATGTATATATATATAAGTGCGCGCGCGTGTGTGTGTGTGTGGCATATACACGTTGACCCACTGGTTCTCCAAGCAATGATGAGTCTGACAAGAAACAGTGGTTCCAAAAAGTGTGGGTGATCTTACACAAAGACTTCACCTCTATGAACAAATATTATGTTTGAATTTTTGATAGCATAAGTGCCTGAATCTCATACGTCGGGATTAAACAGCAGAGTACACACACATTATATATATATATATATATATATATATATATATATATATATATGATGATTGCAACGTCTTGTAAGACGAGTGCCACTCCCTCAGACATTTAAAGTCCATGAGTCCAAATGACTTCCATCTCCTCAGAACCATTTTAATATACAAATGCCTGAGGCAGTATCTATACACAAATGATGTTACAGAGTCTTAGCTTTGTACGACAGATAAGTATCTCTCTCTCTCTCTCTCTCTCTCTCTCTCTCTCTCCTCTCTCTCTCGGTTCAAAATGTTGAGATCCAGCAACAAGCAAGAGCAACAAGTTAAACTGCAGACCAGCTTATTGCGGGTACTGGTCTTCCGCTTTATGGTTTTTTAAATTAGTAGTTTGCTTCTCCTAGAGAGATTGCCTTCACCACGGCTTACAGGGGCCCTCTTCACCACAACACATACATATGCACAAACACAAACACAAACATATACACACACACAGGGTGCTAGTTGGCCGTTGGCCCCGAAAAAAGGTTCATTCGCCCTTTGGAAGGTCTTGTTTTTAATTCTTCAGGGAGACAAGCCACCGTCCTCACTAAACAAGTCTTATGGGGGAACCAGTTTAGTCGCCGGTGACCCGACCATGAGGCAGATAGTACTGGGTTACATGATACCAGTAGCATATGACATGACCTGACATATATATATTTATATATATATATATATATATATATATATATATATATATATATACCCAAAAAACCTCTGGCTTGATAGAGAGAACACAAAATTTTGCTGCTATGGTTTCAAATGATCTGAAATAACAGCAAGGAGAGACTTTTTCCAAATATTTCTCATATCTCCCCTTTTTTTAAAATAGGGACCATTATCAAATAATATTTATACACTATGAAATTTACTTTATGTATGAAAACCAAAGAGGAGAGATTAACATATGAGAAATATTTAGAATCAAGTCTCCACTTGCTGCTAATTCAGATCATTTGAAACAATGACAGCAAGTTTTAGTGCCCCCTCTATCCATGCCAGAAGTTGGTGGGAAATATCAGACATTTTGTAATTCATATGCAAAACTATTAAAGTAAATTTCTATGAGTAAAACATTTTATGGCTGTATAAATGTGCCAATAATAATCCACTTCATGGGCGATCTTTAGGGCAAATGTTGCATTATGAAGGTCATTACCTTTTCGAATGAGTCTTCATTTGTTTAATTCTGATAAATAGTCGCTGAGATTTAGAATTCATTATATTCCCAAAAACCGGTGGTATATATATATATACAGTGATGATCATATTTATTGGCACGGTAAAATAAAAGTTAAATTTTGTCTAATAAATTCTAAAAAAGGGATTAAATTAAAGAAAATAACAATACATTATGTATTTTTAACTGGCCTTTCCGATGCAGCAATCGGATTTTAGAAAAAATAAATAACAAAGGAACAACAAACATAATTGCAAAAAACCCTTGTTCAAAATTATTGGCACGATTTATTTAATAATCAATTGTATAGCCTTTGGCCTTGATTACCTTCCTCAGTCGCTTTTCATAGTTTACAACCAAGTTGTTGCACTCTTCAGTAGTAATTTTAGCCCACTCTTCCTGACAATAATCCTCCAATTGAATAAGATTCTTAGGCTTCCTTTGCATTACCCTCAATTTTAATGTTCTCCATAAATTTTCAATTGGATTAAGGTCTGAGCTTTGTGATGGCCACTCCAAAACATTAATATGGTTGTCCTCAAGCCATTTCTTAGTCAGTTTAGCCGAATGCTTTGGGTCATTATCTTGCATGAACCACCAACGACGACCAAGTGAGAGCTCTTTAGCAGAGTCTTTCAGGTTTTCATCCAATATTTTAACATAATCTTCCTTTTTTATGCTACCTGTGACCTTAACAAGTCGCCCTGGTCCAGAGGCAGCAAAGGATCCCCAAAACATCAAACTGCCTCCACCGTGCTTCACTGTGGGTATGGTGTTCTTAGGCAGGAAAGCTTCGCCAGATTTTCTGTAAATATAAGACACTTTATTATGGCCAAATAACGCTATTTTCGTTTCGTCAGTCCATAGAACACGTTTCCAGAAGTCAACATCTTTATCAATATGACGTTTTGCAAAGGCTAGCCTTGCTTTCAGGTGCATAGGCTTCAATAAGGGAGTCTTTCTCGGACGACATGCTTTTAAACCAGCTCTCTTCAAAACTCTACCAACTGTATGTCGAGATACATTCACTCCAGAGGTGCTCTGTTCATCAACAATCTCCCCAACAGAGATCCTTGGGTTTTGTTATACTTGTCGAACAATTTTCCGTTCATCTCTTGGGGAAAGAATCCTTTTTCTCCCTCTACCCTCTAAACTCATAACGTGGCCTTGCGATTTGAACTTGTTTATTATGGCTTTAACAGTGGATTTGGGAAGGTTTAGCTTCTTTGAAATCTTATCATAGCCCTCCCCATTGGTATGGCATGCTACAACAAGCTTCCTGACGTCTTCGCTGTGTTCCTTAGTTTTAACCATGGCGATTGAAAATTATAATTTAGTCACTTATAATAGTTTAAATAAATCGCTATCTAAAAATTATCTGAAAAAAAGTATTCACTGAATTAGCGTTAAACAAGCATAATATGGCTATAAAAAAAGTTCAGAAAGCACGTAAACCGGAAATTGATTGATATTATACTGATACTAAAAGAAAAACAAAGCCGTGCCAATAATTTTGAACAAGGGTTTTTTGCAATTATGTTTGTTGTTCCTTTGTTATTTATTTTTTCTAAAATCCGATTGCTGCATCGGAAAGGCCAGTTAAAAATACATAATATACTTTATTATTTTCTTAAATTTAATCCCTTTTTTAGAATTTATTAGACAAAATTTAACTTTTATTTTACCGTGCCAATAAATATGATCATCACTGTATATATATATATATATATATATATGTATGCATATATATACAGATATATATATACATATACATATATATACAGATATATATTGACATATACATATATCTACAGATATATATATACATATACATATATATACAGATATATATACATATGTATATACAGACATATATATACATATACATACAGACATATATATACATATACATATACAGATATATATACATACATATACACATATATATACAGATATATATATACATACATATATACATATACATATATATACATATATATATACATATAGATATATGTATATACATATATATATATACATATGTATATATATACATATATATACATATATATATATACATATATATACATATACATACATATATACATATAAATATACATATATATATACATACATATATATACATATATATACATATATATATACATACATATATTTACATATATATACATATATATACATATACATATATATATATATACATATATATTCATATATATATAAATATACATATATATACACATATATATATATACATATATATATGTACACATACATATATACATACATATACACATATATATACATATATATACATATACATATATATACATTTAAACATATATACATATACGCACATATACATATACACACATATGCATATATATACATATACACATATATATATACATATATATATATACAGATATACATACACAGATATATATACATATATACAGATATATATATACAAATATATATATATGCATATACATATATATATATACATATATATACATATGCATATATATACATCTGCATATATATACATATATATATATACATATTCATATATATACATATACATATATATATCCATATACATATATATATATATATATACATATGCATATATATACATATATATACATATATACATATATATACACATATATATATATATATACTTATACATGGTCTGAGGTTCGATCCCTAGAAACATTTGAACTACGCTGACGAGAGGTAACGACTTTGAAACACGCATGTACGTAGATTACTGTTTTAAAAATAATAAATAAATAAAAATGTTATATACGTCCAAACAAATTAAAAAGGGCGACTTTCTATGTAAATAAAACAATGAGCTTCGAGGCGGAGCCAATATTAACCGTATGTATTGCTTGAAAAAACAACAATAACAAATCTAAATTTATAAGCGATAAAAATAAACAGTAAAATTAATCTAGGGTTTGTGGCCTAACGGTTAAGGCCCCGGACTGTGGTAAACATGGTCTGAGTTTCGATCCCTAGAAACAGTTGAACTACGCTGACGAGAGGTAAAGACCTCGAAACACGCGTGTACGTAGATTACTGTTTTAAAAATAATAAATAAATATATATGTATACATATATATACATATATCTATATATATAAAATTCTTTTAACTTTCTTGAAGTTTTACATTTGGATTTTACCGTCACTGGATTTTTTTATCTTCCACCAGACTATCCATTAATGTGTAATCACCTTTTTCTCTACCATATTCTCTCTGCTTAACTTATTTTGTTTTCAAGTAAGATCTTTGACTTATTTGTTGTTTCATCAAATACTTCTGCATGCAAAATCCGATCCCGCATTTTGCTAATTCCTACCCTCTGATGAGAAGGAGAGTATTACTTCGAAACTCCGCGGATTAAGGACTATCCATTTATCTAGTGTTTCCTTTTAAGATTAAATATGTTTTTAACTCATTTCAAAGTGTTTTTTAACAAATTTCATTAACTGTTTGCTCATATATATATATATATATATATATATATATATATATATATATATATATATATATACATATATATATTCTAGCAAAAGTACCCGTCGTTGACTGGGTTCAAAAACAGAAAATGGACTCTGATTTATGAAAGTATGATACGTTATGAAAAGGAAGGGTTGTGAAGAGATAGCTTCGAATTTGGAAGTATCAAAACCAAAGCAAAATATGATGAAAGTAAAAATAAAGTAGATAAACCCCATAATTTATTATACCATACCTGTTCACACTGAAACACTTATCACAATATTCTGTCGATCTATATTAAAAAACCTTGTTAAACTTTGTGACATATTCCCATTCTATGGAGGTCAGGTTCGAACAAACACCACATAATTTTATTATACCATATTTCTTCAAACTGAAACATACTTATGTAGATAGATATGAAAAGTCTTTATCAAATTTGTGCCTATTTCCATTCTATGCAGACCAGGCGCGAACGAAGACCCACAATTTTATTATACCATCCTAATTTAAGTTAAAACATACTTATCAAAGTATTATATATCTATATCAAAATACTTTTTTTTTTAATTTTTAATTTTTTCTATTTCTATACTTTGTGGACCAGGTGCGTACGCAGACCCCATAATTTTAATGAATCATCATTATGCCAGATCAAACATAACTATTCCTGTGTTTCGATACATCTATCATTATATGTGATCAGTTTTCTATAATAGTCAACCATATAGCAGCCTATTCGTGAACAGAGACACACAGAGACGTTCAGCTTTATAGTATATATATATATATATAAATTGAGTGACCCAAAAGAACGGGCATCAACTCTAATTAGGCCCCGTTTCTTAGTCTTTTGTCCGAATGAAATGAAATTTGGTCATTATATATAGTTTATTATATTAAAAAGATCACATCAAAACACTAGGGTCTTTGGCCTTTTTTTCTCCGTTTTACAACATATGTTCTAGATGGCCTCCATTTAACTTTTGTTTTTTTGGGGGGTCACCCTGTATATATATATATATATATATATATATATATATATATATATATATATATATACCAGTAGCCAAATTAACTATTTAAATGCTCGTATCTTTGATTCAATGGGACGTTACTACATAAAAATTTATAGGCTTTGTGAGGATTAAAATACTAATCTCTGGGTAAAATTTTATGCCAATTGATAAAAAAAAGAACCTAACATTTAAACTCAATTAAATATTCCGAAATTTCCATTTATTTTTATATATAGAGTCCTACGGGCGAGAATCATGTTCGCTGTCTCGGCTGTCTCCGCTGTTTTCTTGTCAGGCAATTAATATATATAACTACTTCATTTACTCACATAAAAGTAATATACGACAGTATAAATTTATGCGTAAACTTGAAGTATTTACTTCAAGAGTGCTCAATACGTAGGTAGAGCTAGTTAGTAAGTTATAAAATATATATGGCGATTAAGCTATACTGAATATTCCGCGTTTCATCACATCTAAGACCCTTAAGGCTTATGCGCGAATTTTATGGTTGTCTGTCATTTTTATATACGCACCTTCTAGGATAAGAAGTGCGCGGTGGATACTAGAAAGCTGATTGGCTGAATAAAGTCTAAACAGAAAGTGCGTATATAAAAACGACAGACAGCCACAAAATTCGCGCACAAGCCTGAAAATTCCTACAGCGGATGAAACACAGAATATTCAGTTTAGCTTAATCGCTATATATATTTAATGACTTACTACATATATATATACACATATATATATACATATATATACACATATATATACACATATACATATATATACATATATATGCATATATATACATATACACATATATATATACATATACATATATATACACATATAAATACATATACATATATATACACATATATATACATACACATATATATACATATACATATATATACATACATATACATATATATATACATATACATATATACACATGCATATACATATATGCATACATATACATATATACATACATATATATATACATACATATGTATACATATATATATATATACATGCATATGTATACATATATATATATACATATATATATTATGATTGCAACGTCTTGTCAGACGAGTGCCATATATATATACATATATATATGCATATATATACATATGTATACATATATACATCCATATATATATACATACATATATATACATACATATATATACATATATATACATAAATATATATACATTTATACATACATATACATATATACATATATATACATACATATACGTATATATAGACATATATATACATATATATATAAATATATATATACATATATATACACATATATACACATATATACACATATATATAGACATATATATACACATATATATACACATATATATGCATATATATACATATATATATACATATATATACATATATATACTCAGACATATACATACACATATATATGCATATATATACATATATATACATATATATACATATATATACATATATATACATACATATATATGCATACATATACATATATATTTATATATACATATTATATATACATATATATGCATACATATATATGCATACATATATATACATATATATATATACATATACATATATATATATACATGTATATGTATATATACATATACATGTATATATACATATATATATGCATATACACATATATACATATACATATACACATATTTATATACATATATATACATCTATATATATATATATATACATATATATACACACATATATATATACATATATATACATATATATATACATATATATACATATATATACACATATATATACGTATATATATACATATATATACGTATATATATACATATATATAAGTATACATATACATATATATACGTATACATATATATACATATATATATATATCTACATATATATATATATCTACATATATATACATATACATATCTATACATATACATATATACATATACATATGCATATATATACATATATACATATGCATATATATACATATATATATGCATATACATATATATACATATATATATACATATACATATATATATACATATGTATATACATATATACATACATATATACATATATATATATGATGATTGCTACGTCTTGTAGACGAGTGGAACTCCCTCAGACACTGGAAGTTCATGAGCCAGAAAATGACATATATTCCTGCCGGCGAATTTACATACTCAAGCAGACATGACACTAAATACGGTCATTGGTATACATACATATATATACACGCACGCGCACATACATATGTACACATATCACACACATATATACAGGCATACATACAAACTACACATTACGCACACATACATATACATACACACACATGCAAACATACACAAGACGGTCATTGGTATATATACATATAAATATATACATACATACATGTCTATAAGCGTACGCTCATATATACCCATATGAATACACAATGCATAATACACAAACATACATATACATACCCACATGCATGCATACACGTATACATACATATACATCCACATATACCCACACATATACAAATACATACACACATATACTTACACATACACATACGTACACATAAGCACATATATTCATACACTTACCTACATATGCATACACATACATATATATGCATTCATACACATACACACATACATGCACATATACACATACATATACATACAGACATTCATACATACACATACACACACATACATGCGTACAAACATATATAACATAACACATATACATACATATACACATAGATATAAATGTATATAAACACACATGTACATATATAAATATACACACACATACATATGTAAATATACATACACATATACATACACAGATACATATAAGGATGGCAGATGAATTGTTACATGCATCCAGCATTTCAGGCGTACACACGTCACAGCTTTTTTATCGGCACAGGACTTTTTTTTTACTAGACAAATGCCTGAGGGAGTATCTATACAAAGATGATGTTAAAGAGTTTAAGCTTTGTACGACAGCTAAATCGCTCTCTCTCTCTCTCTCTCTCTCTCTCTCTCTCTCTCTCTCTCTCTCTCTCTCTCTCTGTTCAAAATGTTGACATCCAGTAACAAGCAAGAGCAAGATAGCCAGCAACAAGTCAAACTGCAGATCGGCTTAAGCGGGTACTGGTCTCCCGCTATGTTTTTCTTTTTAATCAGAGATCCGTATCTCCCAGAGGGGCTGTCCTCACCACGCCCCACGGGAGCCCTCTCCATCCCACACACACATGGAAATGAACACATGCATACATACAGATGTATGCCAACATACATATGCATGTGCACACACATGCAAACATACACACATAGTAGCACACAAATACGCATATACATACACATGCACATACCTACGTACACATAATACACATGAAGGAACATTCAAAAAGTTTTAAATACTCAATGATCAGGACGATGATGATGATGGTGATTGGCACGATTAAAAAATAAAAATTTAAAAAAATGGCACGGGTTTACATCTTGTTCTTATTCTTACAAAATCTTTCGCTATAAGACTATCACTTTTGGTGTAGTAAATGATGATGATATGGACAAATTCATACATTATTTCACAGTCCAACCGACATATATTAAAGACGCTTACTTTTTTTTTAAATAAAAAGTTTGGTTGAGACTAACACTTTTGGTGTAGTAAATATGGAAAAATTTACACATTATTTCACAAATAAAATCGGCGACGAGTCAAATGTAAACAAACACACACACACACACACACATATATATATATATATATATATATATATATATATATATATACTTACATATATAAATACATATATACATATATGTATATATATATACATATATACAGTTTTGAATAAAATAGGCGGAAGTTTGTCAAGAGCTCTTTTGGCTATCATCTTATCAGGAGAAAATCGATAGCGTACACAATAATATATTGTCGAAAATTTCTAATATGGGAACTTATTTAATGTGCCAAAAGTATTATTTAAAAAGAATGTTTTTTGCAAGGACGTCTACATATATATATATACATATATCTATATATATACATATATCTATACATACATATATATATACATATATCTATCTATATATACA
>NC_136500.1:105691770-105701770 GCF_053919585.1 Euprymna scolopes | reverse complement strand
CATTTGTACATATATATACATACATATATACATATATATATATATATATATATATATATATATATATATATTCAGGCAAACATTATTAAAAACAACAGAGATACCTTGCTTAATGATTCTTTTTTTTCATTTTTGCGATCTTCAGAGTGGAAGAAAAAATAATTAAAAGCATCATACATAGATATACAGCACCTCTAGAGAACAATTCTAAGATTAGATTTAATATATACTATAAGAAGTATCGAACCCAGAACCTTATCGTTAAAAATAACTCCTCGCCGGCGACAAAAATGTTGGAGCAAACCAATATTGTGTACAAATTTCAATGCCCCTTAGGTAGGAGAGTGTAACTCCGAAAATAAAAACGCATATATTGGACATACAAAAACAACATTGTCCCGTCGATTAACGATGCATTTGAACAGTACTAGCTCAATATACCAGCATTTAACAAATCAACATAGCTGCCCCCCTCTAATCTTAGAAAGGTCCTCGTGGACAACACAAGGATTTAGCAACGAGAAAGTAATTGTAAAAAAATTAAAAATACTTGAAGCACTATATATAAAAACCCAGCACCCATCTATAAATAGTATTAATTTTGAAAGTAGCAATAATGTGCTGAAATGTTTAGCATAACCAGTATACGACTGGTTTTACTAAGATTGCCTTTTATCATCCTAAGTTTTAATCGAGTTTTTTATCACTCGTAAATGTATATTTTAATCGACTTTTCATTGACTCTTTTTATCATTCGTAACTATATATTTCACTTCTATTTTTAATATTTTATCTCCACCTTATGATTATTCAAGAAAGAATCGAAAGCGCTCGTGTGAACCATGGAACATTTGTAAATACCTTCCATCTTGAAGTTAAAAAAATCTTACGAAAGATCGAAAAAATGAAAAAAAGAATCATTAAGCAAGGTATCTCTGTTGTTTTTAATAATGTTTGCCTGAATGAAGGAATGATGCCTAAATACACTAATATATATATATATATATATATATATATATATGTACATATACATGCATACATATATATTTGTGTGTATATATAATTCAATTTGTTTGTACATATAATTGAAAGCTAGTCATAAAATGAATAGCGTGGCAATGGGTGATTAAATATTTATTTAACCATTAAAACGACACTTCTTTCTGGAGTACGGATGATCCAAGAGATTTAATCGCAATCTGTCAATAACATTGTCAGATTTCTATCCTGGGTTTACACACTTTCTCATCTAACGACACTGAAAAGCTGTGATGCAGGAAAACTTTTTTGGATGATTACATATGAGCTAATTGGAGTTTCTAGATATGCTATTTTCCCTCTAACGAATATTCGCACTAGCAAGCTTGAACGGATCATGAACAATCACGGTATTGAAAGAGAAAAGTTCACGATATTCAATCAAATATGCCTATACGAAGGTAAGCTGCATATATATGAATGGACAGTAGAAAAGTGCCCAGTTGAAGGTGAAGAAATTTATATTTTTAGCCAATTCTTCGGCATTTGTCGTCTGAAGGGTCGCGCTTCAAAACGATACTGATCTTGTGAAAATCCGTCGCCTCTGTCGAAGGTTTTAGGCAGACATGCAAACATACATACATAGATTTACATATTTGTAGTTCAGATTTCCGACCCAAACGATTAAAACTTGTCCTACCTCTGAATACCCTTTATGTAAAATTTCAAATGTTTAGACCAGAAATGGTCTTTAGTAATTTGACCCCCATTATGACCCCTTAACATTTATTGTTTTGGGCCCAAATCAATTTATTAAGTTACATCGATGTGCAAGGAACCTATATCTGAAATTTCAAGTGTTTATACCCAAAATTGTCGGAGGAGTTTGGTAGAGTTCTCAAATGTCAAATCGTTGAACTTTAACCGATTAACTGCCAAATTTCTGGCCGGAAAACGGAGTACAAAGGTTTTTCCAAATCTCCATATTCTGTATATAAAATTTCGAGTCTGTAGACTGAAAATTGACGGAGTTATTGTGTAGGGAAATGTACACAGAAAGACACACACAGAGACACTTACACTTTATATATATATATATATATATATATATATATATATATATATATATATATGTCACTTTGTGTGTGTGAGTTCTTTCCTCATAGGTTCTGAAACGACTAAGTTTATCTTTTGCAAATTTCACACAAAGCTAATTCTTAGATACAGAAATTTATCCGATAACTATCCGATCTTAAATTTATCCGATAAATATCCGATTTTAAAAATAACTTTTTTCTTTCATAGATAAAAAGAATAATTTTTATAGGGAAATATTTTACGTTACACCGAGCAAGGGAGATAATAAAATAGTAGCAAACCATTTCTATTTATCATTATCTAGAGATATAACTTTGTGGTAGAGCATTCGACTACAGATCGAATGATACCCTGTTCAAACCCGGGTCTATCCTACCAATTTTAATTTTTCTTGTTAATGAGTACAATTTACAATAAAAAGACTAGGTACCATTTAAAATCGCCGAAATTCGTTTCTTCCTTTGCATATTTAATCTTAGATCCGAAGTTACTTTTCCAGGGTAATCATCAAGTCCAAATATCAGCTAGCGTGATATTGTAAACAAACATAGAAAGAGGTGTTAACTTGTTATGTACGAACTATTTACAATTATAGGGCGCTTTTGTTGATTAAGGATGTTTCAAACCTACGCATTTCAGGTTAAAACATTATTACCTACATACATGTCATGTTTAAATTTGTACAAGTTTCAACACATTTCAGGTGAAAACATTATTACCTACTTACAGTTCATGTTAATATAAGTACAAATTCCAAAGCATTTCTGGTGAAAACATTATTACATACTTAAATGTACATTCAAAATAAGTTAAATCAACGGCTGCTTTTGTTGATTAAGGATATTTTAATCCTGCGTATTTCAGGTGAACACATTATTACAGACATACATGTTATGTTGAAATTAGTACAAATTCCATTGCATTTCATGTGAAAACATTATTATCTACTTAAGTGTCATGCCAAATTATTTATAATTATAGGGCGCTTTTGTTGATTAGGCATCTTTTAAACCTACTAATTTCAGGTGAAAACATTATTACAGACATACATGTCCTGTTGAAATAAGTAAAATAATAGAGTGCTTTTGTTGATTACCTGCACATTTCATATAATCTACTTACATGTCATGTTGAAATTATTACAAAGCAATTAGTACAAAGCAGTTTTCTGTAAATATGGAAAACTAGACTTATTTATTACACACGTGTAATCCAAGATAACCTTAAATAGTAAATAACTTGGGGCTATCAGAACTTACATGAAATTGACCTGACTTAATATTATGTGTGTATCATGCACATCTTTTTTTTATTGTAAGAAGTTGCATAAAACATGATCATTTTTCATTTAATTTGATTTTTAAGAACCTACATAAAATATGATCATTTTTCATTTAATTTGATTTTTAAGAACTTACATAAAACATGATCATTTTACATTTAATTTGATTTTTAAGAACCTACATAAAATATGATCATTTTTCATTTAATTTGATTTTTAAGGACTTACATAAAACATGATCATTTTACATTTAATTTGATTTTTAAGAATTGCATAAAAAATGATCATTTTTCATTTAATTTGATTTTTAAGAACTTACATAAAACATGATCATTTTTCATTTAATTTGATTTTTAAGAACTTATATGAAACCTTATCATTCTTCATTTAATTTGATTTTTAAGAACTTACAGAAAAATTTATCATTTTACATTTAATTTGATTTTTATGAACTTACATGAAACAGTATCATGCACATTTCGAGGAACTTTTGTACAGACGTGTACTAGGAATTCTGTTTGAAAATGTGGTACTTGTACATTTTAATCAAGACATTAAAATTGAAAATATCAAAAAAAAATTATATTGTACGTATCCGTTTTGGCATGAAGATCTCCGAAAAAAAAACTTCACTTAATTTGATCGAGTAGTTTTTTTATACAGCAGAAAAAACACGTTTTTATGAGAGCGCGTTGAAGACAGACATCTTGGATTGTTTTAATTTTTTGTTTGAATTTTAGAAACAACACGGGAGATAACTCCATGTAAAACGCCGACACTCCTTCCCCATCTTTAATAACTAGCTTTTCTTCCTAAAAATCGAACCTTTTGCTCAGTATCATTACAAATTGTTTTTTCGCTGTAAAATAAAAACTACTTGATGAAATTAAGTGAATTCTTTTTTTCAGAGAACTTCATTCCATAACAGATACGTACAATTGAAACTTTTTTCGATATTTTCATTTTTTTAATGTCTTGACTAAATTGTACAAGTACCGAAAATGTTTATGCTATTGGATTTTTTTAAAAAGTGGGCTACTATACTTACACATGATCATAATGTTGCTAGATCAGGATAAGATTAGAACAGTTCATCAAATTGATGCAATTGTCAGCAGAGTTACTATGACCTGAAAATCCAGAGCTTCGGTATTTAGTCTTTAATGGCACAAGGTCCAATTTCAATGAAATTACTTGCTTATGTGATAAAATGTTTCTCACTGATGTATGATTTTTTTAATTTTTAACTACCGTGAAATTTCCACGGGTTTTGTTAGTTTTTATTATTGCTCTAACATCCATAATATCGAGCACTCTTATATTCAATATATATTCTTTAATTCTATATACCAAAAGCCACGTGGAGAAAGAGATAAGAGTAAAGATTGTGAATAAGGAACATACATAAGGTACAAAAGAGGGAGAGATAAATAGAAAGAGAGAATGGGGAAGAAAATAGAAAGGAAAGATAAAGAAAGAGTGATAAATTAGTGAAAGAACTGAATGGGTGGAGGACGGTTGAAAAACTGATTTTAGTTACTGGTAGATTCGGACGACGAATTTTCTGCGTGACCTATTTTTGTTCTAGAGGTTATATTTTGAGTTGTGCAGTGACCACTGTCCGGTGATGAGCGGCCAAAGAGCGAGAATGTCTATCATTAGGCAAAATAGCATGATGCCTAACGAAGAAAAGGCCACTGCCGAGACTGGTCGGCGTCAGAGTCACTTGCTGCTTCAGCCTATCGTCAAAAGGTGATAATTGGTTCGCCAACGAGGCAGGTATGGTTGGCGTGAGGGTAGGGCGAATGTGGAGTTATTCGTGAATCTGACATCGTCACGTGACAAGTGCAGTTAGGATGAGAACCTTTAGCTCTTCTTTGATCGTAGGTTTTCTCTCCTTCTCCTCTCGTTTTTCTCTTCTCCATTCTTCTCTCTCTCTCTCTCTCTTTCTCTCTCTCTCCGACACACACCCCTCTTCACCAACAGGCATCATGTTACCCCCTTTCCCGATCCATGACTAAACGAGTTGAGAGTCGATGACGTGAAATTAGACTTGTCTGCAATGGTTCTATAAAATGGATAACATGTTGTATTTGTTATGCGTTTAAAAGGAGAAAGAAAGCAGTCCGTCTCTGCGATGAGGTAGGGGCGAATTGACAGTCGTTTTGTTTGTCAGTTAATGGAAAAGGACGAAAAGGTGGGTAGAAAATGAAAGAGAGGGACGGGGATATTGTTACTAATAATATGTATCGGACGCGAATATATGTGCAACGAGATGAATTTGGTGCAATTATATGAAGTAAGCATTTAATCCCCATCCGTGCATTCGAATTCATATGTGGATGGGTGTGCGTTTCTCTGAGGTGTGAAAATAGAGAATGACAGTATTAAGAAAAACGCATAGGATTCAAAAGAAATATTTGGCTCAATTAGCAAGACATTTGACTTTCCTGAACTTTTCATATTGATTGTCTTGAAATATTTATTTCCTTGAAATATACATTTCCGTCAGTTTTGTTTCATTGTTTTTAAGTGAAGAGAATTTATCATTAAGACAAGTGCCAACAGATGACTTTCTAGTTTATTTTTCAGTGTATGCAGTGAAATAAAAATAACTTATTAATTTGTTATGACCATCTTACTTCAGCCATTAAAACCCCACATACTGTCTGATAAGAGGAGTAAGATAGATCTAATTTAACCTATGAGAAAGCATTTTAAATGAGAAAACATTAAAGTGAGAAAACATTTAAAATGCTTTGTAATTTAATTGCAATATTTCTGAATCCACTAATGTATTCTTAAATAAATGCAATTAGAGCCGTTTATTAATTGATTATGAAATGTGTTTGAAAGATATTTTAATCTAGTTAAATAAAATCTAAATTGTAGAAAAGAATTTTGTAATTTTTCCTAATAAAGATGCTAACCCATGGCGAAATGTAATAACTATTCGATGCTTATTTATAAATCATATGCATTATTTGAAGGATCTATACTATATCTGTCCAGTGAAGTACCTATTTACTATGCCTCCCCACGGGACAGAGTTAGACACCAGGGTCGTTTTTTAACGTGGAGAAAAGGTACAAAAATAAAAATTGTCTCAGTCGTGAAGGATTTCTCCTCCACTGAAAGAGAACAAGAAATAGAAGTGCAGCATCTGAAGAACAGATACTACACTTTGATCTTGACCAAAAGGCCAAATCTTGAAATCTGTCCAGTGAAGTAATTAAAGAGATTAATTTACATCATATTTTATATATATATTGGTTGAAGAGGTCCTAATATATATATATATATATATATATATATATATATATATATATATATAGATATAGATATATATATTGTTAGAGACCGCAGAGGTCATTTTTTAACCCCTATTATGACCCCTTAACATTTATATCAAATTTCGAGTGTGTAGCCTAAAAATTGACAGAGTTATTGCGTAGGGAAATGTACACACACAGACACAGACACACAGACAGACACACAGACACGTTCACTTTTATAGATATCTAGCATTTCAGTCCGGCGTTGTCCAGATATTTGGAGGTGTGTGTTGAGCAACAAAAATAGTGGTAGTAGGAAGGCAGGCTCGAACCCGTACCGCGAAAGAGGAAAAAAAAGAGGGGAAAACCTGACGTCTTTGCTGTTACGACCACCCCCAAACCGGAAGTGACGTAGGTTTAAATTAAGGCCAGACAATCCAAAAGAGGTGATGACTTTCAAAACTATTGGCGAAAAAAAGCGACCCCTCCCTGTAGAAAAGTTCCCAGTTAAGGGTGAAGAAATTAATGTTTTTACATAATTTTTTACATTAATTTTTTACATAACGTGTATTCAGAGATATGGCAGGCTTTTTAATCGGTTTGGATCGAAAAGTTTTAGTTACCAATATATAAATGTATGTATGTGTGTATGTCTGCCTAAAACTTTCGACAGAGGCAACAGATTTTTACTAGATCAGTAGCATTTTAAAGTTCAGCCTTTCAGACGACAAATAGCGAAAAATTGGCTAAAAATATTTATATTTTCACCTTCAACTGGGTACTTTTCTACTGGGGAAGTCGCTTTTTTCGCCGATATTTTTGAAAGTCATCCTTTCCTTTCGATTGTCTAAGCCTTAAATTAAACCTATGTCGCTTCCGGTTTGGCGGTGGTCTTAACAACAAAGACGTCAGTTTTTTCCCGTTCTTTTCCTCCTTCGCGGTACGGGTTCGAGCCTGCCTTCCTACTACCACTTCCGGACAACGCCGGGCTGAAATGCTAGTATATATATATATATATATATATATATATATATATTCTCAACTCGCATTTGGGTAAAATGCACTTTCGTAAATAATTGAATTCATTCGAAACGTATCGCAAAACAAAAACAAACAACATCTAAGTAAATCACAATAAATCCAAACAATCGTGCGAGATGGACGAGCGCGTAAAAGGTTTAGGCTCATTACCGTAGGTCCTGATTTCGAATCTTCCTAGATTCGGACACTCTGATGAGTCGTATTTTAAAAATAATATATATGCCGCTCACAATGCGGGAATACAAAATTGATTAAAGGGAAAATTATTCCCAACTCGCATTTAGGTAAAAATGCACGTAAATAATTAAATTCATTCCAAACACACAAAAACTATATATGTATTATTTCCATATTTTTTATCGATATAATAATATAAATTTCTGATCACTAAAATATTAGTTGAATAGAAAGAGAATATATTTTTCTATTTAAATTTGCAGGCACAAATCAGTATAAAATAATTGCGTTAATGCAAAATAGGGATAAACTGCTACATATTTTCGAGATATTTGTACTAAATCGCTCATCTCAATCTTTATCCAGATTCGGTCATTCGAAGTTTCCCCACGTGTCGTAATATCGATCATACATTTCCAATCATTTGCTAAATGTTGAGACTTAGAGAAACGTGGACCACTACTGACCTACCTGAACTTGCTGACGGCTTGTCTTCTTTGTTTTTCGTTAAGATGTAAGTGGATCTCCAACCGTAGGCAGTCAACTGAAAGGTTAAAGATTATTGGTAAGAGCACCCGAGATACAGAAATAGTATGTTCATATGTAGGGGGAGCTGTTTTCTATAACTTGCCACTTTAAACGTTCATACTGCACTTCCAACTACTCTGTTAGATGGCAATTGGAATAGATAGGTCCGTTGCTGGTCCGTCGGGTTAGTAGGGAGCAGGGGTTATGGCAAATGTTAAAGCTGCTCTAAGATGGGTTTTCAAAACTGCAAAAATTCATTAGGTTCAGTTCAACTAACATAATTGATTTTAGTTAAATGACAGGACTGGAAACGTATACACTATGTAGAAAAAAAGATGGATTTTTAAGATATTTCATCAATAAAAAGGAGATACTTCTAAATTGATAAACAAGGACTGTTATTTTAATTGTACAGCTAAACATTCGACAATAGGATTTCCTTTGCTATTTTATTTTTCTATTTCAGCATAGTATTCACTCCCTCATCGTACAAAAATATATCACTGATCAATCTTGTACGAAGTTAACTTCCGGCAGAATGTACGTTTATTTCTTTCTTTTCAACAACGCATAAATAAACACACTCCAAAACGTATGACTAAAGACAGGTTGACAAAGCAAAGCAAAGTAATGTAGCATGCAAACAAACATTATCCATTAAAATATTTTCGGTATTTTTGAAGGCTTACAATGCAGGAATGTGCAGTCGTTATGGGCAGATAAATAAATAAATGAATGATAAATAAATAATTCAATTTTTTTTTCATTTATATATTTTTTTTTATTTACCTTTTTTTTTTTCAACTATGAATGGTATTACCATCCACAGTTGAAAAAAAAATCAGGTGAATATATAAAAACAGAAATGAAAAAATATTATTAAATTATTTATTTATCATTCATTGATTTGTTTAACTGTCTATAACGACTGTACATTCCAGCATTGTAAGCCTTCAAAATTACCTTTTATCCATTAACAATGCTTCAAACAAACCACGCCATGCTTCTTAGTAATATATTTTATTATTTTCAAATAACAATGCAATTTTAAAAACGATTAATGGATTCTATTTTTTAACTATTAATACAAATAAATTTCCCAATAAAAATGAGGGAAGGTTTAATTTAAATTAGACTCTTGAATTCCATTCCAGGTGCCTGCTTCCCTAACTGTACTGACATGCAGAAGTACAAGTGTAACGTGAACCGACATCTTGCTGCCCAAATCCCAACATAGTGCCTCAGTAGTTGATGCCCCTGATAGTAGCCCCCTACACCAAAGTGGCAATGTGCCTTGTTTGGGGTGAAAATGTAATTAAATATATACATATATATATATATATATATATATATATATATATATATATATATTCTGTTTAAATTCATACTGAAACAAAATAAATTTAGAGTATATACTTGCTAAGTGTTGAGACATTATGTTGAACAAAGATGGCGGTGAAGAGTCAGTTCAGTTCCCATGTTAAGTGTTAAGTAATTCTTAGAAAGAAAGATGACGGCGAAGAATGAAATGTAAGTTCATAACAGAGACGATAGCGAACTTGTTGAATCCAAAATTCGACAATTTTTATATTAACTTTGGAAACTTCTGATTGGTTCGTTA